>NC_044555.1:143534805-143727287 GCF_007565055.1 Rhinopithecus roxellana
CGCTGTTGGATTTTGTCAAAAGCCTTTTTCTGCATTATTGAAGTAATCATGTGGGTTCTTGACTTTGTTCTGTTATATGGGATATGGTTTATTGATTGCGAATGTTGAACCAGCCTTGCATCCCAGGGATGAAGCCACTTGATCATGGTGGAGAACTTTTTCATGTGCTGCTGAATCCGGTTTTTGCAGCATTTTATTGAGGATTTTTGCATCGTATGTTCCCAGCGTATGGGTCTAAATTTCTCTTTTTTGTTGTTTCTCTGCCAGGGCTTTGGGTTCGGGATGTATGTTTCGCCTCATAAATGAGTTAGGGAGGATTCCGATTTTTTCGATTGATGGAATAGTTTCAGAAGGAATGGCACCAGCATCCTCCTTGTAACTCTGGTAGAATTGCAGATGTGAATCCACTCTGGTCCTGGACCTTTTTTTGGTGGGTAGCAATTAATTGTTGCTCAATTTCAGCGCCTGCTGATTGGTCTCTTCCGGAATTCAACTCCTCACCTGGTTTTAGTCTTGGGAGAGTTGGTCAGTTTCCAGCGCAATTGATCCATTTCGTTCTAGATGTTCGTAGTTGATGTGCGTAGAGTGGTTTTACAGTATTATCTGACGGGGTTTGTATTTCTGTGGGGACAGGTGGTGCGATATCCCCTGTATCATTTTTTTATTGCCACTGTATGTGATTCTGTCTCTCTTTCTTCTTTAGTAGTCTTGCTAGCAGTCTGTCAATTGTGTGATCTTTTTCAAAAAACAAACTCCTGGATTCATTGGATTTTTTGGACGAGCCGCTTGTTTGTGTGTCCATCCCCCCCCCCCCCCACTCGCTTCAGTTCTGCTCGATCTGTAGTTATGGCTGGCCTTCTGCTAGCTTTTGAATGTGTTTGCTCTTGCCTCTCCAGTTCTTTTAACTTGTGATTTAGAGTGTCAATTTTAGATCCTTTCCTGCTTTCTCTTGTTGTGGCATTTAGTGCTAGAACTTTCCCTCTACACACTGCTCTGTATGTTCCACGATTCTGGTATGTTGTATCTTGTTCTCACATGGTTTCAAAGCGCCTCCCTATTTCTAGTTTCATTTCATTTATGTACCCAGATGTGCATTCAGGAGCAGGTTGTTCAGTTTCAGATGTAGTTGAGCGGTTTTGATGAGTTTCTTAGTCCTATTCTCGTTTGATTGCACTGGGTGTCTTGAGCGACAGTTTGGTTAGCATTCTGTTCTTTTACATTTGGCTGAGGAGTGCTTCCTTCCACATTAATGTGGTCATTGGAATAATTGCAAATGTGTGCTGAGAAGAATGTAATTCGTTGTTTGGGTGGAGAGTTCTATAGATGTCATTAGTTCCGTTGTGCCGAGTGAGTTCAATTCCTGGCTATCCTTGTTAACTTTCTGTCTTGTTGTCTGTCGAATGTTGACGTGGAGGTGTTGAAGTCTCCCTTATTATTGTTGGGAGTCGAATCTCTTTGTAAGCGATCTAAGACTTGCTTTATGAATCTGGTTGCTCCTGTATTGGGTGCATATATATTCAGGATAGTTGCTCTCCTGTTGAATTGATCCCTTTACCATTATGTAATGGCCTTCTTTGTTCTCTTTTGATCTTTGATTGGTTTAAAGTCTGTTTTATCAGAGACTAGGATTGCAACCCCTGCTTTTTTTTGTTCTCCATTTGCTTGGTAATCGTCCTCCATTCCTTTATTTTGAGCCTATGTATGTCTCTGCATGTGAGATGGGTCTCCTGAATGAAAGCAGACTGATGGGTCTTGAGTCTTTATTCAGTTGCCAGTCCGTGTCTTTAATTAGAGCATTTAGTGGCATTAACATTAAAGTTAAATATTGTTATGTGTGAACTTGATCCTGCCATTATGATATTAACTGGTTATTTGCTCTTTTGTTGAGCAGTTTCTTCCTAGCCTCGATGGTCTTTACGATTTTGGCATGTTTTTGCGATGGCTGTTACCGATTGTCCTTTCCATGTTTAGGGCTTCCTCAGGGTCTCTTGTAAGGCAGGCCTGGTGGTGACAAAATCTCTAAGCATTTGCTTATCTGTAAAGGATTTTATTTCTCCTTCACTTATGAAACTTAGTTGGCTGGATATGAATTCTGGGTTGAAAATTCTTTTATTTAAGAACGTTGAATATTGGCCCCCACTCTCTTCTGGCTTGTAGAGTTTCTGCTGAGAGATCTGCTGTTAGTCTAATGGGCTTCCCTTTGTGGGTAACCCGACCTTTCTCTCTGGCTGCCCTTAAGATTTTTTCCTTCATTTCAACTTTGGTGAATCTGGCAATTATGTGTCTTGGATTTGCTCTTCTGGAGGAGTATCTTTGTGGCGTTCTCTGTATTTCCTGAATTTGAATGTTGGCCTGCCCTACTAGGTTGGGGAAGTTCTCCTGGATGATATCCTGAAGAGTGTTTTCCAACTTGGTTCCATTTTCCCCCTCACTTTCAGGCACCCCAATCAGACGTGGATTTGGTCTTTTTACATAATCCCATACTTCTTGCAGGCTTTGTTCATTTCTTTTTCTTCTTTTTTCTTTTGGTTTCTCTTCTCGCTTCATTTCATTCATTTGATCCTCAATCGCTGATACTTTTTCTTCCAGTTGATTGAGTCGGTTATTGAAGCTTGTGCATTTGTCACGTATTTCTCGTGTCATGGTTTTCATCTCTGTCATTTCGTTTATGACCTTCTCTGCATTAATTACTCTAGCTGTCAATTCTTCCACTCTTTCTTCAAGATTTTTAGTTTCTTTGCGCTGGGTACGTAGTTCCTCCTTTAGCTCTGAGAAGTTTGATGGACTGAAGCCTTCTTTTCTCATCTTGTCAAAGTCATTCTCTGACCAGCTTCGATCCGTTGCTGGCGATGGGCTGCACTCCTTTGCAGGGGGCGATGCGCTCTTATTTTTTGAATTTCCAGCTTTTCTGCCCTGCTTTTTCCCCATCTTTGTGGTTTTATTTGTCTCTGGTCTTTGATGATGGTTACGTACTGATGGGCTTTTGGTATAAGTGTCCTTCCTGTTTGATAGTTTTCCTTCTGACAGTCAGGACCCTCAGCTATAAGTCTGTTGGAGATTGCTTGATGTCCACTCCAGACCCTGTTTCCCTGGGTATCAGCAGCAGAGGTTGCAGAAGATAGAATATTGCTGAACAGCGAGTGTAGCGGTCTGATTCTTGCTTTGGAAGCTTCCTCTCAGGGGTGTACTCTACCCTGTGAGGTGTGAGGTGTCAGACTGCCCCTAGTGGGGGATGTCTCCCAGTTAGGCTACTCAGGGGTCAGTGACCCACTTGAGCAGGCAGTCCGTCCGTTCTCAGATCTCAACCTCCGTGTTGGGAGATCCACTGCTCTCTTCAAAGCTGTCAGACGGAGTCGTTCGCGTCTGCTCAGGCCTCTGCTACTTCCCCTGTTGTAGTTTCATTCTTGTGCATGAGGATAGCCAGTTATCTCAGCACTATTTTTTGAGCAATACTTTTTTTTCTCAGTGTATATTTTTGTCAACTTTGCAGTAGATCAACTGGTTGTGGGTATGTGGCTTTATTGCTGGGTTCTCTGCTCTGTTCCATTGGTCTATGTGTCTGTTTTTGTACCAGTACCATGCTGTTTTAATTGCCGTAGTCTCCTAGTATAATTTGACATCAGGTAATGTGATTCCTCTGAACATGTTCTTTTTGCTCAAGATTAATTTGGCTTTTACGACTTTTTATGGTTCCATATTAAGTTTAGGATTATGTTTTTCTAATTCAGTAGAAAACGACTGGTAATTTAATATAAATTACATTGAACCTGTAGAATGCTTTAGACAGTACAGTCATTTTAATGCTATTAATTATTCCAATCCATGAACTTGGGATATTTTTTCATTTGTTTGGGTCATGTATAACATTACTTATGTCATCAGTTTTTTGTAGTTGACCTTGGAGAGATCTTTAATTCTTTTGTTAGATGTATTATTAATTTTTTTTTGCATGTGGCTATTATGAATAGGATTGAGTTATTGATTTTGTTTTTACATTGAATATTATTGGAGTGTAGAAATGTTACTGCTTTTTTATGGTGATTTTGTATCCTGAAAGTTTACAAAAGTAATATATTAAATATAGGAGACTTTGGAGTCGTCTTTAGGATTATCCAGTTATACCAGGTCAAGAGCAAACAGAAATAACTTGACTTTTTTGTTTTTCAGTTTTGATTCCTTTTATTTCTTTCTCGTTGCCTAATTGTTCTGGCTAGGACTTCCAGTACTATACTGAATAGGAGTGATGAAAGTGTACATCCTTGTCTAGTTTGGTTTCTGGGAGAATGCATTTAATTTTTCCCCATTTATTATATTTGCTGTGGTATTGGGCCATTCTTGCATTGGTCTAAAGAAATATCTGAGGCTGAATAACTTATAAAGAGAAAAATTTAATTGGCTCATTGTTCTGCAGGCTTACAGGAAGCATGATGCTGGCATCTGCTTGGCTTCTCGGAAGGGCTCAGGAAGTTTACAGTCACTTTTAAATGAGCAGATCTCACAAGAAGTCACCTATCATGTTGACAGCACCAAGCCATGCGGAATCCATCCTTATGATTTAAACACTTCCCACCGCTCCCCACCTCTAGCATTGGGGATTAACATTCAACATGAGATTTAGGCAGGTAAAAATATCCAAACTACATTACTGTGAGTTTGTTGTATATGGCTCGTGTTGTTTTGAGGTATGTTTCTTCAATGTCTAGTTTGTTGTGGGTTTTTATAATGAAGTGATGTTGAATATTATCACATTTTTTTTCCATCTAGATGATCATATTATTTCTTGTTTTAATTTTGGTTTTGTGGTCAGTCATGCATTTTGATTTGCATATGTTGGACCATCCTTATGTTCCCTGGAATAAAACCCATTCAATTGTGATGAGTTACATATTTGATGTGCTATTGGATTCAGTTTGCTAGTATTTTGTTGAAGGTTTTTCATTAAAAATTCTGTCATGTAGATTTCTTTTTCTGATGTGCCCTTTTCTAGCTTTGGTATCAGGGTAATACTGGCTTCATTGAATGACTTTCAGAAGATTCTCTCCTCCTCAATTTTTTGAAACCATTTCAGTAGGATTAATGTCAATTGTTTTCATATGTCTGCTGGAATTCAGTTATAAATCCATGTGGTCCTGAGCTCTTTTTGTTGGGTAATATTTTATTACTGATTCAATCTCACTACATTTTATTGGTCTGGTAGAAATTTCTATTTCTTCCTGGTTCAATTTTGGGTGGTTGCATGTTTCCAGGAATTTATCCATTCTTCTAGATTTTTCAAATTTGTGACTGCAGAGATATCCATAGTAGTCTGATTTTTTTTGTACTTTTGTGGTATCAATTGGAATATGCTTTTTTTTTTTTTTTTTTGATTGCTGATTGTGTTTATTTGAATCTTCTCCCTTTTATGGTTAGTTTAGCTACCAGTCTATCAATTTTGTATCTTTTGTTCTACAGTCCAAATTGCATCCAGTATTTTTTGGTTGATTTTCCACCTTGATGATCTGTCTAGTGCTATTGGTGCAGTGTTAAAATTGTGCACTATAATTATTTTATTGCCTGTCTCTTTTATTAGGTCTAGTAGTATTTGCTTTATGAATATGGGTGCTTCAGTGTTGGGCACACATATATTTAGGATTCTTACATTTTCTTGTTGCACTGATTCCTTTTTCATTATATAAAGACCTTCTTTGTCTTTTCTTTACTGTTGTTGATTTAAAGTATTTGTTTTATTTTTTATTTTTTGCTTTTTTAAAATTACACTTTAAATTCTGGGGTACATGTGCATAACGTGCAGGTTTGTTACCTAAGTGCCATGTTGGTTTGCTGCACCCATCAACCTGTAACCTACATTAAATATTTCTCCTAATATCATCCCTCCCCTAGCCCTCCACCCCCGACAGTCCCGGTGTATGATATTCCCTTCCCTATATCCATGTGTTCTCATTGTTCAACTCCCATTTATGAGTGAGAACATACAGTGTTTGGTTTTCTGTTCTTGTGATAGTTTGCTGAGAATGATGGTTTCCAACTGCATCCATGTCCCTGCAAAGGACATGAACTCATCCTGTTTTATGACTGCATAGTATTCCACGGTGGATATAAGTCACATTTTTTTTATATAGTCTACTACTGATGGACATTTGGATTGGTTCCAAGTCTTTGCTATTGTGAATAATGCCACAATAAACATATGTATGCATGTGTCTTCATTGTAGAATGATTTATAATCCTTTGGGTATATACCCAGTAATGGGATTGCTGGGTCAAATGGTATTTCTAGCTCTAGATGCTTGAGGAATCCCCACACTGTCTTCCACAATGGTTGAAATAATTTACACTCCCACCAACAGTGTAAAAGTGTACCTATTTCTCCACATCCTCTCCAGAACCTGTTGTTTCCTGACTTTTTAATGATTGCCATTCTAACTGGTATGAGATGGTATCTCATTGATATTTGATTTGCATTTCTCTAATGACCAGTGATGATGAGCATTTTTTCGTATGTTTGTTAGCTGCATAAATGTCTACTTTTGAGAAGTGTCTGTTCATATCCTTTGCCCACTTTTTGATAGGGCTCTTTGTTTTTCTCTTTTAAATTTCTTTAAATTCTTTGTAGATCCTGGATATAGCTGTTTGTCAAATGGATAGATTGCAAACATTTTCTCCCATTCTGTAGGTTGCCAGTTCACTCTGATGGTAGTTTCTTTTGCTGTGCAGAAGCTTTTTAGTTTAATTAGATCCCATTTGTCAATTTTGTCTTTTGTTGTCATTGCTTTTGATGTTTTAGACATGGAATCTTTGCCCATGACTATGTCTTGAATGGTATTGTCCAAGTTTTCTTCTAGGATGTTTTATATAAGTGCAACTACTCCTGATTCCTGTTGTTTTTCATTTGCATGGAAGGTCTTTTTCCACTCTTTTACCATGAGTCTATATCTGTCTTTACCAGTTAAGTTGGTTTCTTGCAGGTAGCATGGAATTGGATCCTGTGTTTTTATCCATACTGCCAATCTGTATCTTTTAAATGGGGATGTTTAGTTTATTTATCTTCAAACTTAATATAGGTGTGTAAGCTTTTGTTGTTGTCATAATCTTTTAGTTGCTTTGTGGTATCAATTGTGTAATTGTTTTAGAAGATCTGTGAATTTTATACTTTTGTGTGTTGATATGATGGTATCAACCTTTTATTTTCATATTTAGATCTTCTTTGAGCATGTCTTGTGGTCAGTCTAGTAGTGATAAATCTCCTTGGCATTTGATTTTCTGGGAAAAGACTTTATTTCTTTTTATGCATAAAGCTTAGTATTGAATGACACAAAATTTTTGTCTGACAGTTGTTTTATTTAAGAAGACTGAAAATAGAACCCCAATCTCTTCTGGCTTTTAAGATATCTGCTGAGAAGTCCATTGTTAGTCTGATGGAATTTCTTTTACAGGTGATTAGACACTTTTGCTGTTCTTAGGATTTTTTTTCTTTACATTGACTTTAGATAATCTGATGACCATATGTCTTAGTGAAATTTATCTTGCAATGTGTCTTCCTGGAGTTCTCTGAGCTTCTGTTACAAAAATGTCCATATCTCTGGAAAGACTATAGATGTATCCCTGTATTATTTCATCCAATGGGCTTTCTAAAGTTTTTACTTTTATTTCTTCTTCTCCCAAAGAATATCTATAACTTGTAGGCTTGGGCATTTTATATAATTCTATATTTCTGAAAGCCTTTGTTTATTTTTAATTTGTTTTCATTATTTTTTCTTACTGGGTTAATTTGAAAGAACTGTCTTTAAGCCCTGATTTTTTTTTCTTCTGCTTTGTCTAGTATATTGTTAAAGCTTTTAATAGTATTTTGTTCCCTTTAATTTTTTTATTTTCAGAAGTTCTGTTAAATATGTGTGTGTGTGTGTGTGTGTGTGTGTGTGTGTGTGTGTCTTTTCAGTGAATTTTACCCTCATATCCTGACCTGCTTTTCTCATTTCTTTGTGTTATTTTCCAACTTTCTCTTGGATATCATAGAGCTTTCTTAAAATCAATACTTTAATTTTGCTCTGATATTTCAAATATTTCATTCTGTTTAAAATATTTTCTAAAAATCTTATATGATCCACTGTTGGTGTTGCAACACTCTGTGTTTTCTTACTTCCAGAATTGTTTCTGGAGTTCCTTCTCATCAGTCTGATTATTATTTTTGAATTACTTTCATTTTGATAGTATTTTTTTTCCACAAGCATGTAAGTTTAATGCATGTCATGTAGGTCCTTTTGTTTTTGGTTCTGGGTGCTTTCATTGACACGGGTCTGCGTGAGTTTCTTGGTTATAGATAGCTTTTGTGTGGTTTATTTAATAAATGTTGGTTATACTAGTAATGTACTGGATGTGGGAGCAGGCCCACTGCCTCTGGTGGAGCTGGTATAGTGGAGGAAGCTTATCTCATTCCCCAGTGTATCCACCATGGCACTTGTATCAGGAGTTTGCATTGAATTATGCATTTCAACTTCCGTACCAGTAGGTGGTGCTTGTGGGTAAGAACCAGCCAAACACTGCACTAGTGTCAGCAGATGTTGTAATGGGCTTTGCAGGTGGACCTCCTGGCCAGTAAATGACATTTGCTGGAAAGAAGCAGCTGTGGTGATGGCAGTGAGGTTTTTGGAACTTTTCTAGTTGGGAGAACTCCTCTGGTTTACGAGGTGTTGTACAAGACTGTGGAACTCTTAGGGGTCTCTGTCCTAGGTTTTGCCATTCAGACAGGTTGGGGAAGAAAAGGCTGGGTAGGGCTGGGCTGGGCAAGCTTGTGCCCAGGCTCCTCAACAGCAGCTGCAAGCACAGATCCTAATGGTTTTCAAGAGCATTTATCAAGCCACTGTAACAAATTTCCAGGGAGGGGTGGAAGCATCTTTTACATGCCAAAGAACCCACACAGGTACAGATGGGTTGCCCAGTTTCTACTGTCCAGGAAGTGATATTGAGACTCTCCTAGCTCTCATGCTTCTGACCAAGTGAGTTTCCAACCAGTGTCTGGCTACTGGTAGCTGGCCAAAACTTTTCACACAGACCCAAGTTGTCTGCATTAGAGATTGTAAAAGCACCCCAGGCTGCAAGACTCTTGCCCTGTGCAGAAATTGCAGCTCCCAGGCCATATCCTTCCTGGTCCAGTTTAGTGAACAGCATGTTCCTCAGCTCCTATGCCACAGCATAAACCCATGCTATACTCTCCTCTCAGTTCTGACTATGGAGGGTCCTCCTCCACTAGAGATCGGATAACAAATCTTATTCCTAGGACCCTGGATGGCATGCTCAATTATCTGAGGGATGGGATCATGACAGTGAAGTTGTCCACAGGTCTACTGGGTTCAGGAGTTGGCTGTGATAGAAAGGGGCAGACTGGTCCTAGGCCACCTATGGAATATTCAGGTAGGGCAATAATGGTTGCACTCTGGATCTTCCATAAGGAAGAGCAGGCCCCTCTCAGAAGGAATATCTAGGCAAACAACTTTGAGGGAGGTAGATAGGTGTGAGGCATGTGGTTTGTTTGCACGTTGGTCTCTCAGTAGCCTGCAGTGGCAGTATCAGTAATTATCCTTGGGGTGTGTGAAAGTGCTCACTCTCATGTTTCCCTCCCTGGCACCAGCTGCTGTAGCTGGTGGTGGCAGCAGCATCCCCAGGGCAGAATGCAGAGCTTTTGGAGATGGGCTGTCAGAATGATGCCATGCTGCAGCTACCCAGTGCTTGGAAGCCTGTAGAACTCCATGTGAGTTTGAGAAATGCCCCCGCACAATCTCTGGGCAGCTTTCTACACTAGTCTGGGAATCTCAAGGGTGAAGTGCCTCTTCTATACCTAGGATTATAAAGGTCTGTAAGGCAATGTGGAGCCCCAGAAATCTCTCGCTTACTCTTTCCTCAAGTCTGGAAGTTATTCCTGTCTCCCAGCAATTCTGATCAAGCAGGCAGCCTTGCTTCCTTTTCTTTTATCCTCAGGTTGTAACTCTGAGATGTTGAATTCCATTGTTTTATTGCAGACTATATATTTGAAGTTTCAATACCTACTTGCTATTTCGGTTCTTCCCCATGGAAGAGGTGCACCCTAGCTTCATCTAATTATCCATCTTGAACCTATATTTGTATATACATATATTTTTAAGTATAAGGTGATCATGAAATCTCTTAATATTTTGATAGTAACACTTTGATAGTAAAATTTCCAAAAATGCAGATGTGACAATTATTTCTAGCCTGTTGCATTGGGACTCTTTAAAAGAGCTGACATGCTGAAAGCATTTCTCCCACAAATTGTAAGGAGCTTATCTGCTAAGGTCTTCCATATTCTATCCTTCTCGTAAGGGTTTAATTCCAGTTTCTCTAGGAAAAAAAAAAAAAAAATGGGAGGCCTCTCCTTAAAGAAGAGTATGAATGATGAGCATAATATTTCTACTGTAGTTAATAGATCTCCATGTTATGTTTATTTAAATATTTTATTATTGAGTCTGGCAGATCCCACTGGATAAAGCCCTGTATGAAGAGTTAGGCAAAATTCTGAAAGAGAAAGAAAAAGCTATTGTTAGTGACCCCCCACCTTTCTTTCAGCCATTTTTAAAAATAGTTTTTTTCTCCTAGCTCTGGTCAATTATTCTGTCAGCTGTCATTCAGTGTATATGCAATAAATATTATGTGGATTGAACTAAAGCTGAGGATGAAGTGTTGCTCATTTTTGATGAAATAGAACACATTGATCTAAAAAAATCCAGAAATATCTAACTTTCTATAAGCTACATATTTTGGATTTTTGTAGAAAATTTTACTATGAATAGTCATTTAATACGTAATATTTGTTAAAAACCAAATACAAAATTGTAATTTTGAATAAAATATGTATATATTGAGACTTTTGTGTCTGTACTTTTGAAGTTACCTCGAAAGCCTCTTATAGAGTGAGTGCAGATTACTCCATGATCTAGGGCATGTCTGCTATTTAGTAGGAAAACAAGCACACTGGGATATAAAATATTATGCAAGTTATAGAATGGCAAGTATACAGTAGTGCAGAAAAACGTATAAAGTTAATAATTTCAGGAAGATAAAGTATTATACTATATTACCTAGTGAAGCAAAACCCACTAATTTTTTAAAAAAATTTTGTGTATACATAACGTATATAATATGATTTATTGGATACATATATACATACAGATAGTTTAAAAGATTACTCTTGTAAAGCAAATTAACATATCCAGCAACTCACGTAGTTACCCATTTTCAAATATTTTTGTGGCAAGGTCAGCTAAAATCTACTAATTTAGTATGAATCTAAAATAAACTATAATTTTGTTAACTATAGTGCTTATATTATGCATTCGATATTTAGACTTGTTTATCCTACATATCTGCTACTTTGTATCTTCTGACAATCTTCCCATTTCCTCCTCCTCCTTTGCCCTTGGTAGCTGCAGAATTACTCTCTATTTTTGTATTTTTTTTTTTTTTTATTTCACAAATAAGTGAAATCTTGCAATATTTTTTGCTTCTTTTTCTGGGTTGTTTCACTTAGCACAAAGTCCTCCAAGGTTCATCCATGTTTTTATGGACTGAATTATATTCCATTGTGTATATACACCACATTTTATTTATGTATTTATCCATAAATGGGATGGTTTTCTTAAATTCATTATCAGTTTATTTGCATATAAAATACTATTGTTATGTTGATTTTTGTTTCCTACAACTTTACTGATTTTAT
Source organism: Rhinopithecus roxellana (assembly GCF_007565055.1). NCBI lineage: Eukaryota > Metazoa > Chordata > Mammalia > Primates > Cercopithecidae > Rhinopithecus > Rhinopithecus roxellana. The sequence goes on from NC_044555.1 coordinate 143,546,534, forward strand.
TAGTTCTAACAGGTTTGTGTGTGTATGTGTAATCTTAGTTTTTGATGTGTTTCTTTTTTGCATAAAAGTTAGGTTCATTAGCAAGAATGTGTCAAAGAGTACATTATCAGAGAGAATCAAATTACCAGAGCCCAAGTAAGTATAACTTCTTTAATATCTGAAAAGTTCCTACTCAAAAATATTCATTCTTTGAAGCTTTTAGCTATTATTGTGAAGCTAAAAGATTGCTTTATTATAAGTAGAAGTTTTCCAGTGGTAAGGATGATACATTTTTGGGGGACAGTTGCAGTTTCAATAGCAAATAAAGAGAGCTTACATGTCAAGGGAAAAATAATAGCCTCGTGTCAGATAAATCGATGGTTGAATCATTGCTTTATTATTAATTTTGCCAATGCAAGTTATTTAATCTCACTGCCTGTTTTATCAAGTGTAAAATGATAATATATAATAAGTATCAATTTATTATTAGAATTTGAGATGATATATAGAAAATGCCTATCAGGGTGTATGTCACATACTGAGTACTCAATAAACAGTAGCAGCATACTGTTTGAAAAAACGGAATCCAATAAGTCATGGAATCAAAGAATCTCAACAGTTTGAGATACTTTAGCTGCCATCTGGCATAGAAGTTCTAGTCTTGCAGTGTCACAATAAGTAAGACTAAAACATTAACATTTTGGGAACAAGCACATGTATACTTTGGAGATAATTTGGGTTTAGTTCCAACTCATTGCAATAAAGTGACTATTGCAATAAAACTAGTCACACAATTATTTCAGCTTTCCAGTACATATAAAAGTTATATTTACTCCACATCATAGTCTATTAAGTATACAGAAGTACTATGTCTAAAAAGTACATATATTAATTTTTAAAATACTGCTGAAAACACTAATGATCATCTGAGACTTTAGTGAGTGGTAATCTTTTACTGGAGCTTTGCCTTAATGTTGATGACTGCTGACTGATGAGCCTGGTGATTCCTAAAGATTGAGGTGCCTGTGGTAATTCCTGAAAGTAAGACAATTAAGTTTATCACGTGAATTGAGTCTTACTTGCATTCAATATTTCATTTTTATGTTTTATAATTTAACTTTTAAGTTCATAAATACATGTGCAGATTTTTTATATACATAAACTTAAGTCATGAGCGTTTGTTGTACAGATTATTTTGTCACCCAGTTATTAAGCCAAGTAGCCATTATTTTTCCTGATCCTCTCCCTCCTCCCAGTCTCCACTTTCCAGTATGCTCCAGTGTCTGTTGTTTCCCTCTATATCCCCATGTGTTCTTGTCATTTAGCTCCCACTTATAAGTGAAAACATGTAGTACTTGGTTTTCTATTCATGCATTATTTTGCTGAGGATAATGACCTCCAGCTCCATCCAGGTTCATGCAGAAGACATGATGTCATTCTTTTTTATGGCTGCATAGTATTCTATGGTGTGTATGTACCACATTTTCATTATCCAGTCAGCCATTGATGGGCATACAGGTTGATTCCATGTCTTTGCTATTGTAAATACTGCTGCAACAAACATACTCATGTATGTGCCTTTATGATGAAACAATTTATATTCCTTTGGGTGCATACCCAGTAATGCAATTGATGGGTCAAATGATATTTCTGTTTTTAGGTCTTTGAGGAATCACCACACTGTCTTCCACAATGGTTGAACTAATTTATACTCCCACTAACAGTGTATAAGAATATCTTTTTCTCTGCAACCTCTTCAGCATCTTTTTTGTTGTTGTTGTTGTTGTTGTTGTTGTTTGTTGTTTTTTTTTTTGTTTTTGTTTTTGTTTGAGTTTTTAGTAATAGCCATTCGGACAGGTATGAGATGGTATCTCACTATGGTTTTGGTTTGCATTTCTCTAATGATCAGTCATGTTGAGCTCTTTGTTGTGCTTGTTGGATGCATATATGTCTTGTTTTGAAAACTATTTGTTTATATCTTTGCTCACTTTTTAATGGGTTTTTTTTTTTTTTTTTGTAAACTGGTTTACATTCCTTATAGATGCTGGATATTAGACTTTTGTCAGATGCATACTTTACAATACTTTACAAACATTTTCTCCCACTCTGTAGGCTGTTCACTCTGTTGATTGTTTCCTTTGCTATGCAGAAGTTCTTTTGTTTAATTAGTTCACATTTGTCAATTTTTGCTTTTCTTGCAATTGCTTTTAGTGACTTTATCATTAAATCTTTGCCTGTTTTTATGTCCAGAATGGTATTACCTAGGTGGTCTTCTAGGGATTTTATAGTTTTGGGATCTACATGTAAATCTTTAATCCATCTTGAGCAAATTTTTGTATAATGGTGTAAGGAAAGGGTCCAGTTTCAATCTTCTGCATATAGTTAGCCAGTTATCACAGCCACATTTATAGAATAGACCCCCATTGCTTGTTTTTGTCAGGTTTGCCAAAGTTCAGATAGCTGAAGATGTGTGGCCTTATTTCTTAGCTCTCTATTCTGTTCCATTAGTCTATGTTTCTGTTTATGTACCAGTACCATGCTGTTTTGGTTAGTGTAGACCTATGGAATAGTTTAAAGTTGGGGAGCATGATTCCTCTGGCATGGTTATTTTTGTTTATGATTGCCTTGGCTATTTGGGTTATTTTTTAGTTCTATATGAATTTTAAAAGTTTTTTTTTTTCTAGTTCTGTGAAGAAAGTCAGTGGTTGTTTCATAGGAATAGTATTTAATCTATAAATTGCTTTGGGCAGTATGGTCCTTTGAAGGATACTGATTCTTCCTATACATGAACATGTTATGTTTTTCCACTTGTTTGTGTCATGTCTGGTTATTTTGAGCAGTGTTTTGTAGTTCTCCTAGTAGAGATCTTTTACCTCTCTGGTTAGCTGTATTCCTAGGCATTTTGTTCTTTTGGTGGCAATTGTGAACGGGATTGCTTTTCTGATTTGGCTTTCAGCTTGACTATTGTTGATGTATAGAAATGTTAGTGATTTTTGCAAGTTTATTTTGAATCTTGATTCTTTGTTGAAGTTGTTTATCAGCTTAAGAAGGTTTTGGGCTAAGACTATGGTGTTTTCTAGATATAGGATTATGTCATCTGCAAACAGGGATAGGTTGACTTTTTGTCTTCCTACTTGGATGCCATTAATTAATTTATTTATTCATTTATTTTTCTTTTTCCTGACTGCTCTGGCCAAGACTTCCAATATTATGTTGATTAGGAGTGGTGAGAGAGGGTATCGTTGTCTTGTGCCGGTTTTGAAGGGGAATGCTTTTAGTTTTGACCATTCATGATGATGTTGGCTGTGAGTTTGTCATCCATGGCTCTTATTATTTTGAGATATGTTCCTTCAATACTTAGTTTGTTCAATGTTTCTAACATGAAACCTGTTGAGTTTTATTGAAAGCCTTTTCCACATCTATTGAGACAACCATGTGGTTTTTACCTTTAGTTTTGTTTATATGATGAATCACATTTATTGATTTGTGTATGTTGAATCACCCTTGTGTCCCAGGGATAAAGCCTACTTTATCATAGTGGATGAACTTTTTTGTATGCTACTGAATTCAGTTTGCCAGTATTTGTTGAGCATTTTTGCATTGATGTTCATCAAGGACACTGGCCTAAAAGTTTCTCTTTTTTTGTTGTGTCCCTACCAGGTTTTTGTATCAGGATGATGCTGCCTTTATAGAATGAGTTAGGGAGGAGGTCCTTTTCCTCATTTCTTTGGAATCGTTTCAGCATGAATTGTACCAGCTCTTTTTGGTACAGCTGGTAGAATTTATCTTTGAATACGTTTGGCCCTGGGCCTTTTTTGATCAGTAGGCTGTTTGTTACTGACTCAGTTTTAGAACTTGTTATTGGTCTGTTCAGGGTTTTCTTTCTTCTTTAGTCTTCGGAGACTGTGTTAAGGAATTTATCCATTTCTTCTAGATTTTCTGGTTTATGTGCATGGAGGTTTTCATAATATTCTCTGATGATAATTTTTCATTCTATGGCTATGTTTCTGTGATGTCAGTGCTCACATTTGCCTTGTCATTTTTGACTGTGTTTATTTACATTCACTTTTTATTAATCCAATTAATGGTATATCTATTTAATTATTTTTTAGGCTACTGATTTTGTTGATATTTGAATTGATTTTCATGTCTCAATCTCCTTTAGTTCAGCTCTAATTTTTTTTTTTTTTTTTTTTTTTTTTTGAGATGGAGTCTTGCTCTGTTACCCAGGCTGGCGTGCAGTGGCATGATCTTGGCTCACTGCAACCTCCGCCTCCCAGGTTCAAGGAATTCTACCTCAGCCTCCCAAGTAGCTGGAATTACAGACATCTGCCACCGTGCCTGTTTATTTATTTATTTCTTTTTTTGTATTTTTGTATCTTTAGTAGAGACGGGGTTTTACCATGTTGGCCAGGCTGGTCTCTAACTCCTCACCTAAAATGATCACCCACCTTAACCTCCCAAAATGCTGGGATTACAGGCATAAGACACCACGCCCAGAGCCTAAGCTCTAATTCTGATTATTTCTAGTCTTCTAGATTTAGTATTGGTTTTCTCTTGGTTCTCTAGTTCTTTTAGTTGTGATGTTAGGTTGTTAAATTGAAATTTTCCTAACTCTTTGATGTGGGCATTTAGTGCTATAACTTCTCTCTTAGCACTGCCTTAGCTGTGTCTCAGAGGTCCTGACATGTGTCTTTGTTGTCATTGTTTATATAACTTTTTGATTTCTGCCTTAATTTTATTATTTATCCAAAAGTGACTCAGGAACAGATTATTTAATTATCATATAATTGTATAATTTTGAGTGAATTTCCTAGTCTTGATGTCTAATTCAATTGTGCTGATTTCTGAGAGATTGTTGTGATTTTAGTTCTTTTGCATTTTCTGCAGTTTTTTACTTCCAATTATGTGATGGATTTTAGGTAATGTACCATGTGTCAATGACAAGAATGTATATTATGTTTATTTTAGGTACAGAGTTCTGTGGATGTCTATAAATTTCATTTGATGCAGTGCTGAGTTCACAACATCAATATGTTAACTTTCTTTATCAATGATCTGTCTAACACTTTCAGAAGGGTGGTACCCAATGTTATTTTTTTTGGAGTCTAAATCTCTTTGAAAGTCTCTAAGAACTTGCTTTATAAATCTGGGTGTTTCTGTGTTTAGTGCATATATATTTAAGATAATTAGACCTTCTTGTTGAATCAAATGCTTTACCATTATGTAATGTCATTCTTTCTTTTATTTTTGTTGGTTTAAAGTCTGTTTTGTATGAAACTAGGATTGCAATCCCTGCTTTTCTCTATTTTCCATTTGCTTGACACTTTTTTCTTCACCTCTTATTTTAAGTGTATGTGTGTCATTGCCTTTGAGACTGGTCTCCTGAAGACAGCAAACCAATGGGTCTTGGTTCTTTATCAAGCTTGCCACTCTGTTTCTTTTAATTGGGGTCATTTAGCCCATTTATATTCAGGGTTAGTATAGATATGTGTGGATTTCATCCTTTCATTATGATGTTAGATGGTTATTTTGCCAACTTGTTTATGTGGATGCTTTATAGGGTCACTGGTATGTGTACTTCACTGTGTATTTGTAGTTATTGGTAACAGTATTTTCTTTCCATATTTAATGCTTCCTTCAGGGGCACTTATAATGCAGGACTGCTGGTAAGGAATTCCCTCAACATTTACTTTTCCGAGAAAGATCTTATTTCTCTTTTTCATAGGAAGCTTAGTTGTACTGAATGTATTTGGGGTTGGAATTTCTTTACTTAAAAATGTTCTTTATTGGCCCTTAATCTCTTCTGGTTTGTAGGGTTTCTGGTGAGAGGTCTGCTGTTAGTCTGGTGAGCTTCCCTTTGTAGATTACCTGACCATTTTCTCTTTCTGCCTTTAACGTAATTTCTTACATTTCAACCTTGAAGAATCTGATGATTATGTATCTTGTGAATGATCTTCTTAGAAAGCATTTATTGGGGTCCTCTGCATTTTCTGAATTTGATTGTTGGATTCTCTTGCTGAGTTTGAGAACTTCCCATGGATGATTTTATGAAATATGTTTTCTAAGTTGATTCCATTCTCCCCTTTGGTTTCAGGGACGCCAATGAGTCATAGATTTGATTTCTTTGTATAATCCCATGTATCTCGGAGGTTTTGTTCATTCCTTTTTATTCTCTTTTTCTCTATTCTAGTCTGCTTTATTTCAGAAAGACAATTGTCTTCAAGCTCTGAGATTCTTTCCTCCACTTGGTCTATTCTGCTATTGACATTGATTCTTGTGATTTTATTATGGAATTCTTGCAGTTGTTGTTGTTGTTGTTGTTGTTGTTGTTGTTGTTCTATTAGGTAGGTTGTTTCCTTTTCTATACTGGCTATTTTGTCTGTTAGCTCCTGCATTGTTTTATCATAATTGTTAGCTTCATTGGATTGGGTTTTAATATAATTCCATAGCACAGTGATCTTTGTTCCTACCTATATTTTAAATTCTATTTCTGTCATTTCAGCTATCTCAGCCTGGTTTAGAACCCTTGCTGGCGAGATGATGCAGTCATTTGGAGGAATGAAGACACTCTGACTTTTTGGGTTGTTAGCATTCTTGCACTGATTCTTTCACGTCTTTGTGTGCTTATCTTCCTTTCATGTTTCAGGTTGCTGAACTTTGGATGAGATTTTTTTTCTTTTATTTCATTTTATTACCTTGAGGGTTTGATTACAGTATAAGGTGTATTCAGCTGACTGGATGCATTTCTGGGAGATTTTAGACATCCAACATTATCTCCCCACTCCTGGACTACATGTTCTAACTCTTGATTATTTTTATTGGACCCTGATTTTGTTCCCTTGATCCTTGAGGTTAGAAATCTACTGCTCTGGGGTGGCTGAGGTCATCCTGGACTGTGGTAACTGCACACTGATAGATGGTATTAACCAAAGTGTTTTGTAGTGCAGTGATGATGGATTCTGTTCTCATTTACACATGCTAGAAGCAGAAGTATTGGCAGATGCCTCAGAGTGCTAGTGGGTGCTGGGGTGCCTGCCTTCCTGTGAGTGTTCACCACAGTGGCAGAGGCAATGCAGCTCGGTGGGGTGGGAGTTCCCTGCTTTGGACTCTGTGCATGGTTGCACTGGAGGTGGTGTTGGCTTGGGGGCAGGATGCTGGCAGGTGCAGATCTAAGTGGCTTATTTGTGCCCTATAAGCAGGAGTGGTTGTCCAGGGGTGGGGAGGATTTGCTGTTAGTGCCAGAGTCAGGGACTGGTGGGGTGGGGATGGCTGGCTCTATGCCCACCAAGGTTCTCTCTGTACTCCCCCATGCTGGCAGGGCATGGATGGCAAAGCCTTCCTATGCAATTATACACCAGCAAAGCTATAAGGGGAGTTGCCATGGGCAGGACAGAAGCGGCAGTGTGTCAGGGAAGCCTGTGGGCTGGTTAGTAGCCATAGAGGTTGCCCTACTGGAGTTGTTTGCCATTAAGGAATGGTCCACCAGTACAGAAGCCATGGTGTGGGCCCCTAGGGCAACTGAGGCTGCCCTGCAAGCAGGCATGGCCATGCTGTGGCTCTGGGAGAGGCCAGCAGAACAAGGGGTGCTCAAGTCAAATTGGTTCAGTCTGATGGGTAATAGTGCCTTGCAGAATTGAGGACTGGCAATTTCCCTATGACTAAAGTCTCCTAGGGGAGCAAGATGAGCCTAGGGGTATAACCATCCCTAGCCATGCTGTATTACAGGTGTTCCTGCACCAAACCTTCTGGGCTCTACATCAGCTAGCTTGCTGTTCCTATCACTTATCTAAGCAGCTCTCCTTCCCAACTTGATTGTCCATGGTGGTCAAGTTGTCCCTCCTGCTGGGCTTCCACAGGATCATAGTAAGAGTGGCTTGCTCTTTGCCAGTTCACCTCACACATTTCCCCAGAGTCTTTGGGTGCCAGAAATGAGTCTGGATGCACTGTAACCATTTGAAGGTTCTTGGCCTTCTCTCCATTTAGCTCAGCTTGTTTTTCTTCTCTTGCTTGACTCTTAGTGCCTTCCCCTTGAGGGTCTTGTAGGAGCATGACAGTCGTTTCAATTCCTTAATGGGAGCTGTGCCACCTGGCTACATCTAGTCCCCAAATAGTATCACATGTGATGCTATTTCATATCATTTTACACACAGTAGAACTTATTTCAAAACTGCAATCACAGAAGGCTAAGATGGCCAACTAGATGCAGCCAGGAAGAGCTTCTCCCAGTGAAAGTCATCAGAGCATCAAGTAGACCAGCATGCTCCAAACAGATCTTTGGAAACAAGGCATTGAGAGTGGATGCAGGGTGGATGCAGAACCTAGGCTGAAAGAACTAGAAGATGGGAAAGTTGCACAGAGTTGACAGACATCAGGACTTTTTCCTGGCACTGAGAAACTTCTAGGGAACGAGTGAGTTATATAGGCCTGGAATGGCCATTCTCACCATAGGTGTCTGGAATCCTAGCTGTGGAGACCCTGTGGACCCCACAGATATCTGAACTGGCAAGGAAATCTTCCCAGACAGTTGGCAGAGAAAGAACTACAGAGAATTTGCATGGGAATGGCTGTGGTGGAGCCATTCTGTGAATCCTTATCATAATCATTTGTGATGCTCTAACCTTTGTCAGCTTAAACCTGAGTTTTCAGAAAAGAAAGCTGCAAGCCTGGTCCCAGACTCCCAAGGTTAGAATACATACACTAGGAGTGCTGAGCTGAGTCTTGGCTCCCTGAAAGCATCCATAAATGAAGCCAATCAACTAAACCCAACTTTTACAAAAGTTAAACCCTCAAGGACAGAAAATAATATTAATATAATAACAAAAACCTCCACCCAAAAGACAGTAACTTCAAAAATTTAATGTCAGCCAACACAGATGTGAAAGAACCAGTGCAAGAACTCTGGTAACTAAAAGCCAGTGTCTTCCCACATTCAAATGACCACACTAGCTCCTCAGCAATTGACCTTGCCAGAATGAAATTGCTGGGGTGACAGACCTAGAATTCAGTATCTGGATGAAGAGAAATTTCATAGACTTACAGGGCAAGGTTGAAACTCAATCAAAGGAATACAGTAAATTTGTCCAAGAGTTGAAAGACTATATAGCTATTTTAAGAAAGAACCAAAATGAATTTCTGAAAATAAAAAGAAATCACTGCAGGAAATTTAGAATATGATTAGAAACATTAATAATAGAAATGACCAATCTCAGGAAATAATCTCAGAGCATGGAGATCACTCCCTCAACTCAACAAAGTGAGAGAAAATTTACAAAAATTAAAACACGAATAAAAACTCTGAAAAATATGTTATTTTGTAAATGAACCAAAGCTACAAATCACTGGCATTCCTGAAGGAGATAGAGAGAGAGCAAGAAAATTGGGAAATATATTTGAGGATATCGTAAAAATTTGCTCAGCTTCACTAGAGAGGTTGAGATGCAAATATAGTAAATTCAGAGAACTGCTGAGAGATACTAAAATAGAGGACAATCCCAAAGACACACTGCCATCACATTACCTAAAGTCAACATAAAAGAAAAAATCTCAAAGACAGCTAGAAAGAAGGGACATCAATACAAAGGCAACCTTATCAGGCTGACATCAAACTTTCAGTAGAAATCCTAAAAGCCAGAAGAGATGGGGGAGTTTAATCTCAGCATCCTTAAGGAAAATAAATACAACCATGAATTTCATATCCAGCCAAAGGAAACTTCATAAGAGAAGAAATAAAATACTTTTCAGATAAGCAAATGCTAACAGCGTTCACTGCCACCAGTTCTCCTTTACAAGAGGCCCCAAAGGAAGAGCTAAACATGGAAATGAAATACTGCTACCAGCCACTACAAAAACACATTTAAGTACATAGCCCACTGACACTATAAAGCAACTATACAATCAAGTCTACATAACAACCAGCTAATAACATGATGGCAGGATCAAATTGTCACATATCAATATTAACTGTGCGTGTAAATGGGCTCAATGACTCACTTAAAAGACAGTGAGTGGCAAGTTGGAAAAAAAAGCAAGATACGATTGTATGCTGTCTTTCAGGGACCCATTTCACATGAAATGGCATCCATAGGCTCAAAGTGAAGGGATGGAGAATGTTTTATCAAGCAAGTCAAAAACAAAACAAAAAAAAGAGCAGCGGTTGCTATTCTTAATGTAGACAAAACAGACTTTAAACTAACAATGATTAAAAGGGACAAGAAAGGGCATTACATAAGGATAAAGAGTGCAATTAAACAAGACGACTTAACTATCCTAAATATATATGCACCCAATCCTGGAGCACCGAGATTAATGAAACAAGTTCTTAGAGATATACAAAGGGACTTAATTAACCGCACAATAATAGTGGGAGACTTCAATACTCCACTGACAGTATTAGACAGATCATCAGGGCAGGCAACTAGCAAAAATATTCAGGAACTAAGCTTGATGCTTGACCAAATGGACCTAAAAGATATCCACACAATACTCCATGCAACAACAATAGAATAAAATACATATTTCTTATCTTCACATAATACATATTCTAAGATCATGTTTAACCATAAAGCAATTTTTTAAAAATGCAACCCCCAAAATAATACCAACCACACTACCATCTCAGAGCACAGTGCAATAAAAATAGAAATAGATACCAATAACATCTCCCAAAACCATAAAATTACATAGAAAGTAAACAACCTGCTTCCAAATGACATTTGGGCACACAATAAAATTAAGGAGAAAATGAAAAAAAAAATTCTTTGGAACTAATGAAACAAAGATACAATATACCAGAATTTCTGGGACACAGGTGTTAAAAGTTTGTAGTGCTAAGCACCTACATCAAGGAGTTGGAAATATCTCAAATTAACAACCTAACATCACAACTAGAAGATCAAGGAAAAAAAAGAGAAAATTAACTGATATGGTTTTGTCATGTCCCCACTCAAATCTCAACTTGAATTTTATCTCCTAGAATTCCCATATGTTGTGAGAGGGACCCAGGTGTAGTCAATTGAATCATGGGACCAGTCATTCCCATGCTATTCTCGTGATAGTGAATAAATCTCACGGGGTCTGATGGGTTTACCAGGAGTTTCTGCTTTTGCTTCTTTCTCATTTTCTCTTGCCACCACCATGTAAGAAGTGCCTTTCATCTCCCACCATGATTCTGAAACTTCTCCAGCCATGTGGAACTATAAGTCAAATTAAAACTCTTTTTCTTCCCAGTCTCAGTATGTCTTCATCAGCATCATGTAAACAGACTAATATAGTAAATTGGTACCAGTGGAGTAAGGCACTGCTGAAAAGATACCTGAAAATGTGGAAGCTACTTTAGAACTGGGTAACAGGCACAGGTTGGAACAGTCTGGAGGGTTCAGAAGAAGACAGGAAAATATGGGAAAGTTTGGAACTTCCTAGAGACTTGTTGAATGGCTTTGAAAAAAATGCTGATAGTGATATAAACAATAAGGCGCAGGCTGAGGTGGTCTCAGATGGACATAAGGAACTTGTTGGGAACTGGAGCAAAGGTGAGTCTCATTAGGTTTTAGCAAAGAGACTGGCAGCATTTTGCCCCTGCCCCAGAGATTTGTGGAACTTTGAACCTGAGAGAGATGATTTAAGGTATCTGGTGGAAGAAATTTCTAAGCAGCAAAGCATTCTAAAGGTGACTTGGTTGCTGTGAAAAGCATTCCATTTTAAAAGGGAAACAGAGTATAAAAGTTCAGAAAATTTGCAGCCTGATGATGCAGTAGAAAAGAAAAATCAATTTTTTGAGGAGAAATTCAAGCTGGCTGCAGAAATTTGCATAAGTGGCAAGGAGACTAAAGTTAATCCCCAAGACTGTGGGGAAATGTCTCCAAGTCATGTCAGAGACCTTCACAGCAGCCCTCCAATCCCAGGCCCAGAGCCCCAGGAGAAAAAAGTGGTTTTCTGGGCTAGGCCTGGGGTGCCCGTGCCATTTGTAGCTGAGGGACTTGATGCCCTGCATCCCAGCTGCTCCAGCCATAGCTGAAAAAGGACAACCTAGAGTTCAGGCTGTGGCTTCAGAGAGTGATGCCCCTCGCCTTGGTAGCTTCCATGTGGTGTTGAGCCTGCAGGTGCACAGAAGTCAAGAATTGAAGTTTGGGAACCTCCACGTAGATTTCAGAAGATGTCTGAAAATGCCTGGATGCCCAGGCAAAAGTTTGCTTCAGGCGCAGGGCTCTCATAGAGAACCTCTGCTAGGGCAGTTTGAAAGGGAAATGTGGGATCAGAGCCACCACACAGAATCTCTACTGTGGCACTACCTAGTGGAGTTGTGAGAAGACGGCCACCGTCCTCCAGACACCAGAATGGTGGATCCACAGACAGCTTGTGCTGTGTGCCTGGAAAAGCTGCAGAGTCTCAATGCCAGACCATGAAAACAGCCAGGAGGGAGGCTGTATCCTAAAAAGACACAGAAGCAGATCTGCCCAAGACCATGGAAACCCACCTCTTACATCAACATGACCTGGATGTGGGAACTGTAGTCAAAGGAGATCATTTTGGAACTTTAAAATTTGACAGCCTTACTGGATTTTGGACTTGCATGGACCCCTTAACCCCTTTGTTTTGGCCAATTTCTCCCTTTTGGAATGCCTGTATTTACCCCATACCTGTACACCCATTGTATCTAGGAAGTAACTAACTTGCTTTTGATTTATAGGCTTATAGGCAGAAGAGACTTGCCTTGTCTCAAATAAGACTTTGGACTATGGATTTTGGGTTTAGGCTGAAACGAGTTAAGATTTTTGGTACTACTGGGGAGAAATGATTAGTTTTGAAATGTAAAAACATGAGGTTTGGAGGGGTCAGGGGTGGAATAATATGGTTTGGCTGTGTTCCCACCCAAATCTCAACTTGAATTATATCTGCCAGAATTCCCACATGTTGTGGGAGGGAGGTAATTGAATTGTGGGGCCAATCTTCCCCATGCTACTCTTGTGATAGTGAATAAGTCTCATGAGATCTGCTGGGTTTATCAGGGGTTTCTGCTTTTGTTTCTTTCTCATTTTCACTTGCCACTGCCACGTAAAAAGTGCTGTTCAGCTCCTGCTATGATTCTGAGGCCTCTTCAGCCATGTGGAATTGTAAGTCCAATTAAACCTATTTTTCTTTCCTGTCTCAGGTATGTCTTTATCAGCAGCATGAAAACAGAGTAATACACTAACCTAAAAGATGGCAGAAGAAAAAAAAAAAAAAAAAGCAAAACCAGGGCTGTATTAAACAAAATTGAGACAGAAAAACAGATTCAAAATATCAACAAAAGCAAAAGTCTGTTATTTGAAAGAATAAGAATTATAGACAGCTAGCTAAATTAATAAAGAATAAGATAGAAGATCCAAATAAATGCTGTCAGAAACAGCAAACGTGATGTTATCAGGAACCTCAAAGAAATACAAAAAACTCTCAGAGACTATTATGAACACCTTTGTGCATGCAAAATAGAAAATCTGAAAGCAATTTGTAAATTCCTGGAGGCATAAAACCTCACAAGTTTGAACCAGAAATAAGTTAAAATCCTGAACAAATCAATAAGGAGCTCTGAACTGAGTCAATAATAAAATCTTTCAAAACAGGAAAAGCTCTGGAACAGATAAATTCACAACAAAATACAACCAGATGTATAAAGAAGAACTGATATAAATCATACTGAAACTTTTTCAAAAAATCAAGGATAATGGAATCCTCCCTAACTCATTCTATGAAGCCAACATAACAGCAATACAAAAGCCTGGCAAAGACACAACAAATAAATAAAGCTACTGGTCAACATCCCTGATGAACTTAGGCAAAAAGTCTTTAACAAAGTACTAGCCAATCAAATTCAGCAGCACATCAAAAAGATAATCTACCATAATGAAGTAGGCTTTGCTCTAGGGATACAAGATTGGTTGAACATATGCAAATCAATACATGACAATTATTGCATAAACATAAGTAAATATAAAAATCTCATGATCATCTCAATAGAAATAAAGAAGGTTTTCAATAAAATTCAACATCTCTTTATATTAAAAACCCTCAACAAACTAGGCATTAAAGGAACATACTTTAAAATAATGAAAGCCACCTATGACAAACCCACAGCCAACGTCATACTGAATTAGCAAAGGCTGGACACATTCCTTCTGCCAAATGGCCAAACCCAAAGATGCCCACTCTTACCACTACTATTCAACAAGGTGCTAGAAGACTTAGCCAGAGCAGCTGGGCAAGAGAAATAAAGAAAAGTCATCCAAACAGGATTAGAGAAATTCAAACGATCTCTCTTCTCAGATGACATGATTCTATACCTAGAAAACCTCATAATCTCTGCACAAAGGCTTCTAGATCAAAAAAAAAAAAAAAACAAAAAAAAAAAAAAACAAAACTTTAGTAAAGTTTAGGATACAAAATCAATATACAAAAATCAGCAGCACTTTTATATACATATAATGTCAAAGCTGAGAGCCAAATCAAGAATTCAATTCCAGTCGCCATGGCCACAAAAGTAATAAAATATTTAGTAAAACATCTAACCAGGGAGTCGAAAGTTCTCTGCAGAAAGGACTACAAAACACTTCTGAAAGAAATCACGAATGACACAAACAAATGGAAAAACAATCCATAACCATGGATTGGAATAATCAATATTGTAAAAACGGTCATACTTCCCAAAACAATTTACAAGTTCAATGCTATTTCTGTAAAACTACCAATGTCATGTTTCACATGATTAGAAAAAACTATTCTAAAATTCATATCAAGCCAACAAAGAACCCAAATAGGTAAGGCAATCCTAAGCAAAAGGAATAAAGCTCGTGGCCCCAATCGATCTGTCTTCAAACTATAATGTAAGGTTACTATAATCAAAACAGCATGGCACTGATAGAAATCTAGACATGTAGACCAATGAAACAGATTAGAGAACCCAGAAGTAAAGCTGAGCACCCACAACTATTTGATCTTTGACAAAGCTGGCAATAACAAGCAATGGAGAGAGAACTCCCTATTCAGTAAGTGGTGCTGGGATAATTGGCTAGCCATATGCAGAAGATTGAAACTGGAGCCCCGTTTTTCAAAATATACAAAAATCAACTCAAGAGCAATTAAAGACTTGACCAGACACAGTAGTTCATGCCTGTAATCCGAGCACTTTGGGAGGCCGAGGCAGGAGGATCACTTGAGGTGAGGAGTTCAAGACCAGCCTGGCTAACATGGTGAAACCCCATCTCTACTAAAAATACAAAAATTATCCAGCCATCATGAGGCATTCCTGTAATCCCAGTTACTCGAGAGGCCAAGGCAGGAGAATTGCTTGAACCTGGGAGGTGGAGGTTGCAGTGAGCTGAGATGGCACCAGTGCACTTCCAGCCTGGGTGACAGAATGAGACCCCTTTTCGGAAAAAAAAAAAAAAAAAAAAAAAAAAAAAATTAAATAATTAAAAATTAAATGTAAAACCCAATAGCATTAACTCCCTAGAAGAAAACCTAAGACATACCATTCTGGACATAAGTCTTGGCAAAGATTTCATGACAAAGTCTCCAAAAGCAGTTGCTAAATAATAATAATTAATAATAAAACTAGATGAATGAGAGCTACTTAAACTAAAGAGCTTCTGCACAGCAAAACATACTATCAAGAGAGTAAGCCAACAACCTACGGAGTGGGAATAAATATTTGCAAACTGTGCATCTAACAAAGGTCTAATATTCAGAATCTATTTAAAAAGTAAATAAACAAGTAAAAAACAAACAATCCCATTGAAAAGTGGGCAAAAACATGAACAGATACTTCTTAAAAGAATATATACTATGTGGCCAACATATGAAGAATACTCAACATTGCAAATCATTAGAGAAATACAAATCAAAACCACAGTGAGATACTATCTCATACCATTCAGAACAGATATTTTTAAAAAGTAACATAATATCAGATTGATACGGTTTGGATTTGTGTCTCTCTCAAATCTCATGTTGAATTGTAATCTTCAGTGTTGGAGGAGGGAGTTGTGGGAGGTGATTGGATCATGGAAGTGGCCTTCCTGCATGCCCTTTTAGTAATAGTAAGTGAGTTCTCACCAGATCTGGTTGTTTACAAATGTGTAGCACCTCCCCTTGCTCTCTCTTCTTCCTGCTCCAGACATGTAATACATGCCTGCTTCCCTTTCAACTATGTTAATGACTGTATGTCTCCTGAGGCCTCCGCAGCCATGCTCCCCATACAGCCTGTGGAATCATGAGTCAATTTAACCTCTTTTCTTTATAAATTACCCTGTTTCCCATAGTTCTTTTAGCAATACAAAAATGAACTAATACACACATGCTGGAGAGGTTGTAGAGAAAAGGCAATACTTATACACCGCTTGTGGAAATTTAATTAGTCTGGCCACTGTGGAAAGCAGTTTGAAGATTTCTCAAACAACTTAGAACAGAACTGTCATTCAACCCCACAATCCTATTACTTGTTATATATACAAAGTGATATAAATTGTCCTACCAAAAAGACACATGCACTAGTATGTTTATCATAGTACTATTCACAGGATCAAAGACATGGAACAAAACTTGATGTCCTTCATTGGTGAACTGGATAAAGAATATGTGGTACATATACACCATGGAATACTATGCAGCCAAAAATAATGAAATCATGTTTTTTTGTAGCAACATGGATAGAGCTCTAGGCCATTATCCTAGCAAATAACACAGAAACGGAAAACCAAATATTACATGTTCTCACTTCTAAGAGGGAGCTAAACAGTGAGTACACATGCCTGCGATGAATGGTACAAAAGACACCACTATCTACTTGAGGGTAGAGGTTAGAATAAAAAGAAAAGAAAAAGGAATTAGAGTGTATACTGTCAAACCCTGTCACTGTTTGAACAACTAAGTATATTTAATGTTCTAAATCCTGTGTTGTTATTTTGTAAATATTCACAGTCTCTTCACCAGGAGTAGATTCCAGCTCAAGAAATCACTTTGCTCATCTATAAGAAATAACTCTTAATTTATTCAGGCTTCAATATGAGATTGCTGCAATTCAGTCAGATATTTAGACTTCACTTCTGATTCTAGTTCTCTTGCTATCTCCACCACATTTATGGTGACTTCCTCCACTTATGTCTGAATCCCTCCAAGTTATCCATGAGCCTAGTCATCAACTTTTCCCAAACTCCTGCTAATGCTGATAATTTACCCTCTTCTCATGAATCAAAAGTGTTCTTATGGATATCTAAAATGTTAAATATTTTTAAAAAGGTTTTCAATTTACTTTGTCCCTATCCATCAGATGAATCACTATTTACGACATCTCTAGCCTTATAAAATATATTTCTTAAATAAGATTTGAAAGTCAAATTTTCTCCTTGTTTCATGAGCGGCAAGATTTATATTGAGTTAGAAGGCATGAAAGCAACATGAATCTCTTTGTATATCCCCAGCGGAGATTTTGGTCGACCAGGTGCATTGTGAATCAGCAGTAATATTTTAAAAGGAATCTTCTTTTTTCTTCTTGGGCAGTAGGTTTCAACAGTGGGCTTAGAATATTTAGTATACCAATGTTTTAAACTGCTGTATTTTCATTGAGATTTCTTTGTTCCACTCATAGAGCACAAACATAGTAGATTTATCATATTTCTTAAGGGTCCTATGATTTTCAGAATAGTAAATGAGCATTGTCTTCAACTTAAAGTCACCCAGATTACTAATGCCTAATGTGAGAATCAGCTTGTCCTTTGAAGTTTTGAAGCCACACATTGATTTCTCCTCTCTGGTTATGAAAGTCTTAGATGGCATCTTCTTCCAGTACAAAGATGTTTTGTCTAAACTTAAAATCGGTTACTTAGTGTAACTACATTCATCAATAATTTTAGCTATTTGCTCTGGACAACATGCTGTAGCTTTTGCATCAGAACTTGCTTTTTCTCTTCGCACATTTATGTTGAAGAGGTAGCCTTTTGCCTTAAACCTCATGGACTGACATCTATTAGCTTTAAACTTTCCATCTGTAGCTTCCTCACCTTTCCCAGTCTTCACAGAATTGAAGAGAATTGGGTCCTTATTCTGAATTAGACTTTGGCTTAAGGGAATATTGTTTCTGGTTTGATCTTCCATTCAGACCACTAAAACTTTCCCCATATTAGCAATATGACTATTTCACTTTCTTATCATTTATGTGTTCACTAGAGTAATACATCTAATTTCCTTCAAGAGCTTTTTTTTTGCATTCAAAATGTGGCTGTTTGGGGGTTAAAAGCCTATAATTTGTCCTATCTTGTATTTCAATTTGACTTCCTCACACTCACTATGCTTAATCATTCCTAACTTTTGATATACAGTGAAAGATATGCTACTCTTCCTTATACTTGAACACATGGAGTCCATTTTAAGTTTATTATTGGTCTAATTTAAATACTATTATGTGTCATGAAATAAGGTATCCCAAGAAGAGGAAAAGACATAGTGGAAAAGCTAGTCAGCTGCTCACTCAGAACACATACATTTGTTGATTAAGTTCTCCATGTTATATGGGCACAATTGAGCTCCAAAACAATTACCATAGTAACATTAAAAATCACTGATCAGCCGGGCGCGGTGGCTCACGCCTGTAATCCCAGCACTTTGGGAGGCTGAGGCGGGCTGATCACAAGGTCAGGAGATCGAGACCATGGTGAAACTCCGTCTCTACTAAAAATACAAAAAATTAGCCGGGCGCTGTGGCGGGCGCCTGCAGTCCCAGCTACACAGGAGGCTGAGGCGGGAGAATGACGTAACCCGGGAGGCGGAGCTTGCAGTGAGCTGAGATCACCCCACTGCACTCCAGCCTAGGGGACAGAGTGAGACTCCGTCTCAAAAAAAAAAAAAAAACACTGATCACAGATCACTATAACAGATATAATAACTGTGAACAGCTTTGATATATTGCAGGAATTACCAAAATGTGACACAGACAGAAAATGAACACATGCTGTTTAAAATTTATCAATAGACCTACTTGACACAGAATTGTCACAAATCTTCAATTTGTAATTATCACAATATCTGCAAAGTGCAATAATGCAAAGTACAATAAAGAGAGGTGTTCCTGTCATGGTTTCTAATATTTTAGTTGTCATGTATAGTCACAACCACAATTATTATATTATAATCATTTCATAAAATAAAGATCATTTTATTTCTAAAATTAAAGAAAACATAATATCTAAATAAAAAAGAGCTTTACTTTTCGTTAATCTATTTTTATGATAAGACCATAAAATTTTATTTTCTTTTTTTAAGAAGTTTAAGTTCTAGGGTACATGTGCACAACGTGCAGGTTTGATACATAGGTATAAATGTGCCATGTTGGTTTGCTGCACCCATCAACTCATCATTTACATTAGGTATTTCTCCCAATGCTATCCCTCCCCCAGCCCCCTATGCCTCGATAGGCCCGGTGTGTGTAAAGCTTTTTATTTTAATGTATTCTAATTAAAAATTTCTCACAGTTTGAGATCCACTGATCTCTGAATTAAGTATGCTTATCTAATACATTGGTTGTTCAGGTTCTTCTAAAACTATTCTAATCATTGAAAAGTCACTTTCTTCTGAAGGAAATGACTCTTATTACTAGGCAGCATATCCTTGGGTTAAAGTGTGCTTCTCTATAATTTCACTTATTACTACTGTGTTTGTCCACAGGAGCTACACAACTTAATTTACATTTCTATTCGACATATACTGTACTTTTGCAAAAATAAAACCATGCCTACTATAATTTTCTGAGAAATTTGGTTTTTCTTTCCTCAGGGTCTATCAATTTATTTCTCAAAAGAGATTAGTAAAAGAAGAAAATGTCACTGTGGTTAGTATATATGGAGTTACAAATATACACAATATTTAATACAACTTAAAGTTTCATATGTTTATATAGTCTAGATTAATGGCTGTTACATATTATTTCAAGAGCACAAAGACACCTTTAAAAATCTATCAATAGACACCCTCTGTCTTTCACTGTTCTGTCTTGCATTTTGCAAACCATGTGGTAGTCTAAATAAAGATGTTTATATCCTAATGCCTGAAACCTACAAATATGTAATTTTACATGGTAAAGGAGTATTTGCATATGTGATTAAGCTAAATAATTTGAGATGAGGAGATCATCTGGGCTTATCTGGATAGGCCCAATGTAGTGACAAATTTTCTCATGAGAGGGTGACTGGAGGATCAGAGTTAATAGTAGAAAACAGGATAATGGAAGCAAGAGTTTGGAGTAGTGTGAAGAATGGGTACAAGCCAAGGAATGCAGGTAGCCTCTAGAAGATGGAAAAGAGAATAACATTCTCCTCTGGTGTCTACAGAAGTAATGCAGCCCTACCAATACCTTGAATTTAAGACTTCTTTCCTTCAGAACTGTAAAATATTACATTTTTATTTTATGCCACTAATTTTCTGGGTTTTTTTTAAAAGCAGCATTAGAAAACTAATATGCTTCCCCAACTTCCACATGATGTTTTCCTCATAAGATGTACTTCAAAATCATTATACCTTCTGTAATACTGGAGTAGCAAACATCAGGCTTTCTGTACCAATATGTACAATGCATGAAGCTCAATATTCTAGTTAAACAAATAGAAAGATAAGGTTAACTTAAAGCAGATAAAAAGATATGATTGAAAAAACAGAATATTTGGGTTGTAGAATATCTATCACAGCTGCTTTATGTATCACTTTACTTTGTAACCAAATTGCCCATTCTCAGATTTTAAAAGAGGTACATTTAATTTAAAATGGATCCTTCCTTTGACAAAACTTCAGATGAGACCCCAGTCCTGACCAGTATCTTGATTGCAGTCTTATGAGAGACCATGACGTAGAGAACCTAGATATGCTGTGCCCATATTCTTGACCAGCACAAACTCTGAGATAACTAATGTGGATTCTTAGCTGTTAAGTTTTGGGGGATACATTTTATGCAGCAATGGACAGCTAATATACACTCACTTCTAAGAAGGACATACTGGATTGATATGAATTGCCAAGTATTGTTCTGAGTGCTTTCATGCTCTATTCTGCAAGCAAAAGCCTCTGTGCTTCTCCTCTTACAGAATTTAGAGTCCTTGAGTACAGTGTCAAAGCTAGTATCAGCATTAAAATTCAAATCTTTATCTCTGGGACTTTGAAGGGTATACTCTCTTCATTATATCACCACTCCTCTCTCAGCCTTCATTAATTACTAAAACAAAACTGATCACTTGCTATGAATCCCCACAGCAACCTGTGCATATGTGCATGATAACACTGTCTCATAGATGGTTCTGTATTTGTGTTAATTTCATGTGTTTATAGTCATCTTATCTTAGTCAAGAGAGAGACCATCAAATATTTACTTTTCTGTTTCCAGTCTCTATCATGATGTTTTATATGCACTTATTTAATAAAAAATAATGATTGAGATCCTACCATATGGGCAGTAAATATGTATTGAATGAGTAAATGAATAACACCTGCAACTACTAGGCCAAGGAGTAAAAAAATGTGTGTGTATAACAGTTTCTCATATGTAATATATATATATATATAATTTGCAAATAGTAATATATAATTTTGTATAATGTGTAAATATATACAATAAAACAGTTTTAGATATATATAGTACTATATATTGTTACACATATACTTACTAATATTGTAAATATTATATTATAAACAGAATAAGAGAATTTTGCTTCTGGTTTGATCTTCTAGTCAGATCACTAAAATTTTCTCCATGTAAGCAATAAAGCTGTTTCATTAATTTTTTACATTTATTTTAAGTTCAGAAATACCTGTGCAGGTTTGTTATATAGGTAAACTTGAGTCATGGGAGTTTGTCGTACAGATTATTTTATCAACCAAGTATTAAGCCGAATATCGATGAGTTTTTTTTTTTTTTTTTTTTTTTTTTTTTTTTTTTTTTTTTTTTTTTCTGATCCTCTCTTTCCTCCCACCCTCTGCCCTCTGATAGGCCCCAGCGTGTGGTGTTCCCCTCTATGTGTCCATGTGTTCTCATAATTTAGCTCCTTAAGTGAGAACATGTGGTATTTGGAATACTCTGTTCCTACATTGATTTGCTAAGAATAAGTGCCTCTAACTCCATCCTTGTTCTTGCAAAGGACAGGATATCATTCTTTTTCTTGGCTTCATAGTATTCCATGGTGTATATGTACCACATTTTTTTATTATACTTTAAGTTCTGAGATGCATGTGCAGAATGTGCAGGTTTGTTACACAGGTATACATACGACATAGTGGTTTGCTGCAACCATCAATCCGTCATCTACATTAAGTATTTCTCCTAATGTTATACCTCCCAGACCTTCCCCAACCTCCCAAGAGGCCACAGTGTGTGATGTTCCCCTCCCTGTCTCTATGTGCTCTCATTGTTCAAATCCCACTTATGAATAGGAATATGTGGTGTTTGGTTTTCTCCACCTGTGTTAGTTTGCTAAGAATCATGGTTTCCAGCTTCATCCATGTCCCTGCAAAAGACATGAACTCATCTTTTTATATAGGTACATGTCTATGTGCCACATTTTCTTTATCCAGTCTATTTTTGATGGACATTTGGGTTGGTTCCTAGTCTTTGTTATTGTGAATAGTGCTGCAATAAACACATGGGTGCATGTGTCTTTATAGTAGAAAAATATATAATCCTTTGAGTATATACCCAGTAATGGGATTGCTGGGTCAAATGGTATTTCTGGTTCTAGATCCTTGAGGAATCACAAGGTTGTCTTCCACAATGGTTGAACAAATTTACATTTCCACCAACTGTGTAAAAGTGTTCCTATTTATCCAAATCCTCTCTAGTTTTTGTTTCCTGACTTTTTAATGATCACCAGTCTAATTGGTGTGAGATTGTGTCTCATTGTGGTTTTGATTTGTATTTCTGTAATGACCAGTGATGATGAGCTTTTTTTCATGTTTGTTGGCCGCATAAATCTCTTCTTTTGAGAAGTGTCTTTTCATATCTTTCACCCACTTTTTGATGGGGTTGTTTGTTTTTATCTTGTAAATTTGTTAAGTTCTTTGTAGTTTCTGAATATTAGCCCTTTGTCATATGCATCAATTACAAAATTTTCTCCCGTTCTATAGGATGCCTGTTCAGTCTCATGATAGTTTCTTATGTTGTGCAGAAGAGCTTTAGTTTAATTAGATCCCATTTGTCTATTTTGGCTTTTGTTGCCATTGCTTTTGGTGTTTTAGTCATGAAGACTTTTCCCATGCCTATGTCTTGAATGGTATTGCCTAGGTTTTCTTCTAGGGAATTTTATAGTTTTAGGTCTCAAGTTTAAGTCTTTAATCCATTTTGAGTTAATTTTTGTATAAGGTGTGAGGAAGGGGTCCAGTTTCAGTTTTCTGCATACGGCTAGCCAGTTTCCCCAATACTATTTATTAAATAGGGAATCCTTAACCCATTGCTTGTTTTTGTCAGGTTTTTTGAAGATCAGATGGTTGTAGATGTTTGGTGTTATTTCTGAGGTCTCTGTTCTGCTCTATTGGTCTATCTGTCTGTTTTGGTACCAGTACCATGCTGTTTTGGTTACTGTAGCCTTGTAGTATAGTTTGAAGTCAGTTAGCATGATGCCTCCAGCTTTGTTTTTTTTTTTTTTTTTTTTTTTTTTTTTTGTTTGTTTGTTTGTTTGTTTTTTGCTTAGGATTGTCTTGGATGTACAGCTTTTTTTGGTTCCATATGAAATTTAAAGTAGTTTTTTCTAATTCTGTGAAGAATAGCATTGAATCTATAAATTACTTTGGGCAGTATGGCCATTTTCATGATATTTATTCTTCTTTTTTTTTTTTTTTTTTCTTTTTTTTTTTTATTATACTTTAAGTTCTAGGGTACATGTGCATAACGTGCAGGTTTGTTACATATGTATACTTATGCCATGTTGGTGTGCTGCACCCATCAACTCGTCAACACCCATCAATTCATCATTTATATCATGTATAACTCCCCAATGCAATCCCTCCCTCCTCCCCCCTCCCCCCTCCCCATGATAGACCCCAGTGTGTGATGTTCCCCTTCCCGAGTCCAAGTGATCTCATTGTTCAGTTCCCACCTATGAGTGAGAACATGCGGTGTTTGGTTTTCTCTTCTTGTGATAGTTTGTTAAGAATGATGGTTTCCAGCTGCATCCATGTCCCTACAAAGGACGCAAACTCATCCTTTTTTATGGCTGCATAGTATTCCATGGTGTATATGTGCCACATTTTCTTAATCCAGTCTGTCACAGATGGACATTTGGGTTGATTCCAAGTCTTTGCTATTGTGAATAGTGCCGCAATAAACATACGTGTACATGTGTCTTTGTAGTAGACTAATTTATAATCCTTTGGGTATATACCCAGTAGTGGGATGGCTGGGTCATATGGTACATCTAGTTCTAGATCCTTGAGGAATTGCCATACTGTTTTCCATAATGGTTGAACTAGTTTACAATCCCACCAACAGTGGAAAAGTGTTCCTATTTCTCCACATCCTCTCCAACACCTGTTGTTTCCTGACTTCTTAATGATTGCCATTCTAACTGGTGTGAGATGGTATCTCATTGTGGTTTTGATTTGCATTTCTCTGATGGCCAGTGATGATGAGCATTTTTTCATGTGTCTGTTGGCTGTATGAATATCTTCTTTTGAGAAATGTCTGTTCATATCCTTTGCCCACTTTTTGATGGGGTTGTTTGTTTTTTTCTCGTATATTTGTTTGAGTTCTTTGTAGATTCTGGATATTAGCCCTTTGTCAGATGAGTAGGTTGCAAAAATTTTCTCCCATTCTGTAGGTTGCCTGTTCACTCTGATGGTAGTTTCTTTTGCTGTGCAAAAGCTCTTTAGTTTAATTAGATCCCATTTGTCAATTTTGGCTTTTGCTGCCGTTGCTTTTGGTGTTTTAGACATGAAGTCCTTGCCCATGCCTATGTCCTGAATGGTACTACCTAGATTTTCTTCTAGGGTTTTTATGGTATTAGGTCTAACATTTAAGTCTCTAATCCATCTTGAATTAATCTTCGTATAAGGGGTAAGGAAAGGATCCAGTTTCAGCTTTCTACTTATGGCTAGCCAATTTTCCCAGCACCATTTATTAAATAGGGAATCCTTTCCCCATTTCTTGTTTCTCTCAGGTTTGTCAAAGATCAGATGGCTGTAGATGTGCGGTATTATTTCTGAGGACTCTGTTCTGTTCCATTGGTCTATATCTCTGTTTTGGTACCAGTACCATGCTGTTTTGGTTACTGTAGCCTTGTAGTATAGTTTGAAGTCAGGTAGCGTGACGCCTCCAGCTTTGTCCTTTTGACTTAGGATTGTCTTGGCAATGCGGGCTCTTTTTTGGTTCCATATGAACTTTAAAGCAGTTTTTTCCAATTCTGTGAAGAAAGTCATTGGTAGCTTGATGGGGATGGCATTGAATCTATAAATAACCTTGGGGAGTATGGCCATTTTCACGATATTGATTCTTCCTATCCATGAGCATGGTATGTTCTTCCATTTGTTTGTGTCCTCTTTGATTTCACTGAGCAGTGGTTTGTAGTTCTCCTTGAAGAGGTCCTTTACATCCCTTGTAAGCTGGATTCCTAGGTATTTTATTCTCTTTGAAGCAATTGTGAATGGAAGTTCATTCCTGATTTGGCTCTCTGCTTGTCTGTTGCTGGTGTATAAGAATGCTTGTGATTTTTGCACAATAATTTTGTATCCTGAGACTTTGCTGAAGTTGCTTATCAGCTTAAGGAGATTTTGGGCTGAGACGATGGGGTTTTCTAAATATACAATCATGTCATCCGCAAACAGGGACAATTTGACTTCTTCTTTTCCTAACTGGATACCCTTGATTTCTTTCTCTTGCCTGATTGCCCTAGCCAGAACTTCCAACACTATGTTGAATAGGAGTGGTGAGAGAGGGCATCCCTGTCTTGTGCCAGTTTTCAAAGGGAATTTTTCCAGTTTTTGCCCATTCAGTATGATATTAGCTGTGGGTTTGTCATAAATGGCTCTTATTATTTTGAGGTACGTTCCATCAATACCGAATTTATTGAGCGTTTTTAGCATGAAGGGCTGTTGAATTTTGTCAAAAGCCTTTTCTGCATCTATTGAGACAATCATGTGGTTCTTGTCTTTGGTTCTGTTTATATGCTGGATTACGTTTATTGATTTGCGAATGTTGAACCAGCCTTGCATCCCAGGGATGAAGCCCACTTGATCATGGTGGATAAGCTTTTTGATGTGCTGCTGAATCCGGTTTGCCAGTATTTTATTGAGGATTTTTGCATCAATGTTCATCAGGGATATTGGTCTAAAATTCTCTTTTTTTGTTGTGTCTCTGCCAGGCTTTGGTATCAGGATGATGTTGGCCTCATAAAATGAGTTAGGGAGGATTCCCTCTTTTTCTATTGATTGGAATAGTTTCAGAAGGAATGGTACCAGCTCCTCCTTGTACCTCTGGTAGAATTCAGCTGTGAATCCATCTGGTCCTGGACTTTTTTTGGTGGGTAGGCTATTAATTGTTGCCTCAATTTCAGAGCCTGCTATTGGTCTATTCAGGGATTCAACTTCTTCCTGGTTTAGCCTTGGGAGAGTGTAAGTGTCCAGGAAATTATCCATTTCTTCTAGATTTTCTAGTTGATTTGCGTAGAGGCGTTTATAGTATTCTCTGATGGTAGTTTGTATTTCTGTGGGGTCAGTGGTGATATCCCCTTTATCATTTTTTATTGCATCTATTTGATTCCTCTCTCTTTTTTTCTTTATTAGCCTTGCTAGCGGTCTGTCAATTTTGTTGATCTTTTCAAAAAACCAACTCCTGGATTCATTGATTTTTTGGAGGGTTTTTTGTGTCTCTATCTCCTTCAGTTCTGCTCTGATCTTAGTTATTGCTTGCCTTCTGCTAGCTTTTGAATGTGATTGCTCTTGCCTCTCTAGTTCTTTTAATTGTGATGTTAGAGTGTCAATTTTAGATCTTTCCTGTTTTCTCTTGTGGGCATTTAGTGCTATAAATTTCCCTCTACACACTGCTTTAAATGTGTCCCAGAGATTCTGGTATGTTGTATCTTTGTTCTCATTGGTTTCAAAGAACATCTTTATTTCCGCTTTCATTTCGTTATGTACCCAGTAGTCATTCAGGAGCAGGTTGTTCAGTTTCCATGTAGTTGAGCGGTTTTGATTGAGTTTCTTAGTCCTGAGTTCTAGTTTGATTGCACTGTGGTCTGAGAGACAGTTTGTTATAATTTCTGTTCTTTTACATTTGCTGAGGAGTACTTTACTTCCAATTATGTGGTCAATTTTGGAATAAGTGCGATGTGGTGCTGAGAAGAATGTATATTCTGTTGATTTGGGGTGGAGAGTTCTATAGATGTCTATTAGGTCCGCTTGGTGCAGAGATGAGTTCAATTCCTGGATATCCTTGTTAACTTTCTGTCTCGTTGATCTGTCTAATGTTGACAGCGGAGTGTTGAAGTCTCCCATTATTATTGTATGGGAGTCTAAGTCTCTTTGTAAGTCTCTAAGGACTTGCTTTATGAATCTGGGTGCTCCTGTATTGGGTGCATATATATTTAGGAGAGTTAGCTCTTCCTGTTGAATTGATCCCTTTACCATTATGTAATGGCCTTCTTTGTCTCTTTTGATCTTTGATGGTTTAAAGTCTGTTTTATCAGAGACTAGGATTGCAACCCCTGCTTTTTTTTTTGTTCTCCATTTGCTTGGTAGATCTTCCTCCATCCCTTTATTTTGAGCCTATGTATGTCTCTGCATGTGAGATGGGTCTCCTGAATACAGCAGACTGATGGGTCTTGACTCTTTATCCAGTTTGCCAGTCTGTGTCTTTTAATTGGAGCATTTAGTCCATTAACATTTAAGGTTAATATTGTTATGTGTGAACTTGATCCTGCCATTATGATATTAACTGGTTATTTTGCTCGTTAGTTGATGCAGTTTCTTCCTAGCCTCGATGGTCTTTACATTTTGGCATGTTTTTGCGATGGCTGGTACCGGTTGTTCCTTTCCATGTTTAGGGCTTCCTTCAGGGTCTCTTGTAAGGCAGGCCTGGTGGTGACAAAATCTCTAAGCATTTGCTTATCTGTAAAGGATTTTATTTCTCCTTCACTTATGAAACTTAGTTTGGCTGGATATGAAATTCTGGGTTTAAAATTCTTTTCTTTAAGAACGTTGAATATTGGCCCCCACTCTCTTCTGGCTTGGAGAGTTTCTGCCGAGAGATCTGCTGTTAGTCTGATGGGCTTCCCTTTGTGGGTGACCCGACCTTTCTCTCTGGCTGCCCTTAAGATTTTTTCCTTCATTTCAACTTTGGTGAATCTGGCAATTATGTGTCTTGGAGTTGCTCTTCTGGAGGAGTATCTTTGTGGCGTTCTCTGTATTTCCTGAATTTGAATGTTGGCCTGCCCTACTAGGTTGGGGAAGTTCTCCTGGATGATATCCTGAAGAGTGTTTTCCAACTTGGTTCCATTTTCCCCCTCACTTTCAGGCACCCCAATCAGACGTAGATTTGGTCTTTTTACGTAATCCCATACTTCTTGCAGGCTTTGCTCATTTCTTTTTCTTCTTTTTTCTTTTGGTTTCTCTTCTCGCTTCATTTCATTCATTTGATCTTCAATCGCTGATACTCTTTCTTCCAGTTGATCGAGTCGGTTACTGAAGCTTGTGCATTTGTCATGTATTTCTCGTGTCATGGTTTTCATCTCTGTCATTTCGTTTATGATCTTCTCTGCATTAATGAGTCTAGATGTCAATTCTTCCACTCTTTTTTCAAGATTTTTAGTTTCTTTGCGCTGGGTACGTAATTCCTCCTTTAGCTCTGATAAGTTTGATGGACTGAAGCCTTCTTCTCTCCTCTCGTCCAAGTCATTCTCTGACCAGCTTTGATCCGTTGCTGGTGATGGGCTGTGCTCCTTTGCAGGGGGAGATGCGCTCTTATTTTTTGAATTTCCAGCTTTTCTGCCCTGCTTCTTCCCCATCTTTGTGGTTTTATCTGTCTCTGGTCTTTGATGGTGGTGACGAACTGATGGGGTTTTTGTATAGGTGTCCTTCCTGTTTGATAGTTTTCCTTCTGACAGTCAGAAGGACTCTCTGTTGGTCTGTTGGAGATTGCTTGAGGTCCACTCCAGACCCTGTTTGCCTGGGTATCAGCAGCAGAGGTTGCCGAAGATAGAATATTGCTGAACACGAGTGTACCTGTCTGATTCTTCCTTTGGAAGTGTCCTCTCAGGGGTGTACTCCACCCTGTGAGGTGTGGGGTGTCAGACTGCCCCTAGTGGGGGATTTCTCCCAGCTAGGCTACTCAGGGGTCAGGGACACACCTGAGCAGGCAGTCTGTCCGTTCTCAGATCTCAACCTCCGCGTTGGGAGATCCGCGGCTCTCCCCAAAGCTGTCAGACAGAGTCGTTCGCGTCTGCACCGGCTCCCGCTACTTCCCCTGTTGGTCTTCAGCTGTGCGCTGTCCCCAGAGGTGGAGACTACAGAGACAGGCAGGCTTCCTTGAGCTGCTGTGAGCTCCACCCAGTTCGAGCTTCCCAGCGGCTTTGTTTACCTACTTAAGCCTCAGCAATGGCGGGCGCCCCTCCCCCAGCCTCGCTGCTGCCTTGCGGATAGATCGCGGCAGACTGCTGTGTTAGCAGTGAGGGAGGCTTCGTGGGCGTGGGACCCTCCCGGCCAGGTGTGGGATATATTCTCCTGGAATGCCTATATGCTTACAGCGCAGTATTGGGGTGGGAGTTACCTGATTTTCCAGGTGTTGTGTGTCTCAGTTCCCCTGGCTAGGAAAACGGATCCCCTTCCCCCTTGCGCTTCCAGGTGAGGCGATGCCTCGCCCTGCTTCAGCTCTCGCTGGTCAGGCTGCAGCAGCTGACCAGCACCGATTGTCCGGCACTCCCTAGTGAGATGACCCCAGTACCTCAGTTGAAAATGCAGAAATCACCGGTCTTCTGTGTCGCTTGCGCTGGGAGTTGGAGACTGGAGCTGTTCCTATTCGGCCATCTTGCTCCGCCCCCCCGATATTTATTCTTCTTATCCATGAGCATGGAATATTGTTCCATTTGTGTCCTCTCTTATTTCCTTGAGCAGTGATTTGTAGTTCTCCCTGGAGCGGTCCTTCACATCCCTTGTAAGTTGGATTCTTAGGTATTTTATTCTCTTTGTAGTAATGTGATTGGGAGCTCACTCATGATTTGGCTCTCTGTTTGTCTGATATTGGTGTATAAGAATGTTTGTGATTTTTGCACATTGATTTTGTATCCTTGGACTTTGCTGAAGTTGCTTATCATTTTAAGGAGATTTGAGGCTGAGACGATGGGATTTTCTAAATATACAATCATGTCATCTGCAAACAGGGACAATTTGACCTCCTCTTTCCCTAATTGAATACCCTTTATTTCTTTCTCCTGCCTGATTTCCCTGGCCAGAACTTCCAACACTATGTTGAATAGGAGTGGTGAGAGAGGGTATCCCTGTCTTGTGCCAGTTTTCAAAGGGAATACTTCCAGTTTTTGCCAATTCAGTATGATATTGGCTGTGGGTTTGTCATAAATAGCTCTTATTGTTTTAAAATTTGTCCCATCAATACCTAGTTTTTTGAGAGTTTGTAGCATGAAAGGCTGTTGAATTTTGTTGAAGGCCTATTCTGCCCCTGTTGAGATACTCATGTGGTTTTTGTCATTGGTTCTGCTCATGTGATGTGTTATATTTATTCAATTGCATATGTTTAACAAGCTTTGCCTCACAGGGATGAAGCCTATGTGATCATGGTGGATAAGCTTTTTGATGTGCTGCTGGATTCAGTTTGCCAACAATTTATTGAGGATTTTCGCATCAGTGTTCATCAGGGATATTGGCCTGAAATTCTCTTTTTTTGTTGTGTCTCTGCCAGGTTTCGGTATCAGCATGATGCTGGCCTCATAAAATGAGTTAGGAAGGAGTCTCTTTTTTACTATTGTTTGAAATAGTTTCAGAAGGTATGGTGCCAGTTCCTCTTTGTACCTCTGGTAGAATTTGTTTGTGAGTCCTTATGGTTCTGGATTTTTTTGGGGGGTGGTAGGCTATTAATTACTGTCTTAATTTCAGAACTTATTATTGGTCTATTCAGGGATTCAACTTCTTCCTGGGTTAGCCTTGGGAGGGTGTATGTATCCAGGAATTCATCTGTTTCTTCTAGATATTCTACTTTATTTGTGTAGAGGTGTTTAAAGTACTCTCTGGGGGTAGTTTGTATTTCTGTGGGATCAGTGGTGATATCCCCTTTATCATTTTTTATTGTGTCTATTTGATTCTTCTCTCTTTTCTTCTTTATTAGTCTGGCTAGTGGTTTATCTATTTTGTTAATATTTTCAAAAAAGCAGCTCCTAGATTCATTAATTTTTGGAAGTGTTTTTCATGTCTCTGTCTCCGTCAGTTCTACTCTGATCTTAGTTATTTCTTGTCTTCTGGTAGCTTTGGAATTTGTTTGCTCTTGCTTCTCTAGTTCTTTTAATTGTGATGTTATGGTGTTGATTTAGAGCTTTCCTGCTTTCTCCTGTGGGCACTGAGTGATATAAATTTCGCTCTAAACACTGCTTTAGCTGTGTCCCCGAGATTCTGGTATATTGTGCGTTTGTTCTCATTGGTTTCAAATAATTATGTATTTCTGCCTTAATTTTGTTATTTATTTTTACCTTAATTTTGTTAGTCATTCAGGATAAGGTTGTTCAGTTTCCATGTAGTTGTGCAGTTTTGAATACATTTCTAAATCTTGAGTTCTAATTTGATTACACTGTGATCTGAGAGACTGTTTTTTTATAATTTTGGTTCTTTTGCAGTTGCTGAGGAGTGTTTTACTTCTAAGTATGTGATCAATTTTAGAATAAGTGCAATGTGGTGCTGAGAAGTATGCACATTCTGTTCATTTGGGGTGGAGAGTTCTGTAGATGTCTATTAGGTCCTTTTGGTCCAGAGCTGAGTTCAACTCCTGAATACCCTTGTTAATTTTCCATCTCGTTGATCTGTCTAATATTGAAGTGGGGTGTTAAAGTCTCCCACTATTATTGTGTGGGTGTCTAAGTCTTTTTGTAGGTCTCTAAGAACCTGCTTTATGAATCTTGGTGCTCCTGTATTGGGTGTATATATGTTTAGGATAGTTAGCTCTTCTTGTTGCATTGACTGCTTTACCAGTATGTAATGCCTTTTTTTGCCTTTTTAACTCTTTATTGGTTTAAAATCTGGTTTAACAGAGACTAGGATTGCAACCCCTGTTTTTTCTTTTCATTTGCTTGGTAAATATTCCTCCATCCCTTTAATTTGAGTCTATGTACATCTTTGCACATGAGATGGGTCTTCTGAATACAGCACCCAGATAGGTCTTGACTCTTTAATCAATTTTCCAGACTGTCTTTTAATGGGGAATTTAACCCATTTACACTTAAAGATAATATTGTTGTGTGTGAATCTGATCCTGTCATTATGATGCTAGTTGTTTATTTTGTCCATGAGTTGATGCAGTTTTTTTCATGGTGTCGATGCGCTTTACAATTTGGTATGTTTTTGCAGTGGCGGGAACCAGTTTTCCCTTTCTATATTTAGTGTTTCCTTCAGGACCTCTTGTAAGGCAGGCCTGGTGGTGAATAAATCTCTCAGCATTTGCTCGCCTGTAAATAATTTTCTTTCTCTTTTGCTTATGAAACTTAGTTTGGCTGGATATGAAATTCTAGGTTAAAAATTCTTTCCTTTAAGAATGTTGAGTATTGGCCCCCACTATCTTCTGGCTTGTAGGGTTTCTGCAGAGAGATTCACTGTTAGTCTGATGGACTTCCCTTTGTGGGTAACCCGACTTTTCTCTTTGGCTGCCCTTAACATTTCTTCCTTAATTTTTACCTTGGTGAATCTGATGATTATATGTCTTAGGATTGCTCTTCTTGAGGAGTATCTCTGTGGTGTTGTCTGTATTTCCTGAATTTGAATGTTGACCTGTCTTGCTAGGTTGGGGAAATTCTCCTGGATAATATGCTGAAAAGAGTTCTCCAACTTGGTTCCATTCTCCCCATCACTTTCAGGTACACCAACCAAATGTAGGTTTGGGCTTTTCACATACTCCTATGTTTCTTGAAGTCTTTATTTGTTCCTCTTTCTTTCTTTCTTTTTTTCTCTAATCCTGTCTTCACCATTTATTTCATTAAGTTATCTTCAATCTCTGATATCCTTTCTTTTGCTTGATCTATTCAGCTATTGATACTTGTGTATGCTTCACAAAGTTCTCGTGCTGTGCTTTATAGCTCGATCGGGTCATTTATCTTCTCAAAGCTGGTTATTCTAGTTAGCAATTCTTATAACCTCTTTTCAAGGTTCTTAGCTTTTTTGCATTGAGTTAGAACATGCTCCTTTAGCACAGAGGAGTTTGTTATTACCCACTTTCTGAAACCAACTGCTGTCAATTCATCAAACTCATTCTTCATCCAGTTTTATTCCCTTGCTGGTGAGGAGTTGTGATCCTTTGGAAGAGAAGAGGCATTCTGTGTTTTGGATTTTTTAGCCTTTAGGTTTTTCCTCATCTTCATGGATTTATCTACCTTTGATCTTAGATGTTGGTGAACTTTGGATGGGGTTTTTGTGTGGATGTCCTTTTTGTTGATGTTGAAGCTATTCCTCTCTGTTAGTTTTTCTTCT
Source organism: Rhinopithecus roxellana (assembly GCF_007565055.1). Classification (NCBI taxonomy): domain Eukaryota; kingdom Metazoa; phylum Chordata; class Mammalia; order Primates; family Cercopithecidae; genus Rhinopithecus; species Rhinopithecus roxellana. Next base: position 143,580,182 of record NC_044555.1, read on the forward strand.
AACAGGCTCGACTGCTGCAGGTTTGCTGGAGTTTGCTGGAGGTCTACTCCAGACCCTGCTTGCCTGGGTATCACCAGTAGATGTTACAGAACAGCAAATATTTCTGATTGTTCCTTCCTCTGGAAGTTTCGTCTCAGAGGGGCACCTGCCAGACACCAGCTGGAGCCCTCCTGTATAAGGTGTCTTTTGACACATGCTGGGAGTTGTCTCCCTGTCAGGAGGCATGGGATTCAGGGATCCACTTGAGGAGGCAGTCTGTTTCATAGCAGAACTCGAGTGCTGTGCTGTGAGATCTGCTGCTGTCTTCAGAGCTGGCAGGCAGGAACTTTTAAGTCTCCTGTAACTGCGCCCACAGCTGCCCCTTTTCCCAGTTTCTCTGTCCCAGGGAAACAGGAGCTTTATTTATAAGCCCCTGACTGGTGCTGCTGCCTTGCTTTCAGAGATGCCCTGCCCAGAGAGGAGGAATCTAGAGATGCAGTCTGTTCACAGCGCCTGTGCTGTGATTGGTTTCCCCCAGTTAGAACTTCCCGGTGGCTTTATTCACACTGTGAGAAGAAAACTGCCTACTCAAGCCTCAGTAATGGCAGACACCCCTCCCCCTACCAAGCTGGAATTTCCCAGGTGGACTTCAAACTGCTGCGCTGGCAGCAAGAATTTCAAGCCAGTGAATCTTAGCTTGCTGGGCTCTCTGAGGGTGTGATCTGCTGAGCTAGACCACTTGGATCCCTGGCTTCAGCTCCCTTTCCAGGGTAGTTAATGATTCTGTCTCACTGGCATTCCAGGAGTCACAGGGTATGAAAAAAATAACTCCTGCATCTAGCTTGGTGTCTGCCCAAATGGCTGCCCAGTTTTGTGCTTGAAACCCAGGGCCCTGGTGGTGGAAGCACCCGAGGGAATCTCCTGGTCTGCAGGTTGCAAAGACCATGGGAAAAGCATAGTATCTGGGTAGGAATGCACCATTCCTCAGGGCACAGCCCCTCATGGCTTCCTTTGGCTAGGGGAGGGAGTTCCCCAACCCTTTGCACTTCCCGGGTGAGGCAATGCCCAACCTTGCTTTGGCTTTCCCTCCGTGGGCTGCACCCACTGCCTAACCAGTCCCAATGAGATGAGCCAGGTACCTCAGTTTGAAATGCGGAAATCACCCGCCTTCTGCGTTGATCTTGCTGGGAGCTGCAGACCAGAACTGTTCCTATTTGGGCATCTTGCCAGCACTTCCCACATTTTCTTTATCTGATCTACCATTGATGGGCACTTAGGTTGATAACATGTGTTTACTATTGTGCGTAGTGCTGCAATGAACTTAAAATTTATGTGTTCCCTGGAGTATTATGTTTAATTTTCCTTAAGAACTTTTTTTTTGCACTGAAAGCTGGCAACATTTATGTGTACAAAAGTTTCTTATGTACTGAATGTTTTGAAAACAATTCTTTGGAAATTATACTTCTCTGGCTTGTGTTATTTCTGTTATTTCCTAGGACAGGTTTGTGTATATGTAGGCATTTAAGATGATATAGCTCTTCTTCACTCATGAATTATAAAATTCTACTTTCAAAATGCCATCTTATCTATGTGATTTTGATAAGATGGGTTTTAGAGGATTTCTTGATTTGGTTGCTTAATTTTCTAAGTAATGTGTTCCCATGGCACACTGCCAATTGCCCAACCATTGCCACACTTACCAGAATTACAAATGGACTGGTTTCTGTTTAACAGTTTATGTACCCTTTAATCATGGATGTGGGTATAATAATAACTCTCTTCTAAGAGGTTCAATAGCTTGCTGATATAGTCAAGCCAGATATGTCTCTGGGAGAGTCTTTCCTTCCATATTTAATACTCTCGTAATAATCAAGGATATAAACAGCAAAAAAGGTAATGAGCAGCTTTCTTAAGTTACAAAAATATTCTCAGCTGTTCAAACCCTCTGCCATTGCTATGTTACTGTTCAAGTTTCCTCTCTTACTAATTTTAAACAATTATATTTTTCCAGGAAAAAATGTTTTTTTTCTGAATATAGATTGTAAATTTTAAAATAAAATATGATTTATGGAATTTATTATTTTAATTTTGTTATTTTTGTGAAGTTCATGGCATGTTGAATGCTTGTGTTTGATCAAAAGTGAAGGAATTCAATACCACCAGATATTCTACTCTGAAGAATTTTTTTCACTTCTTTCCATGGTTTTAAAATCATATAATGTGGTGATTAAAAAGAACACATTAGACTCTACACTGATATGTATGGACAGAAAAAGACTCCCCAAGGCCTTTACTTTCGTTTTAAATTGAATAGTTTTATACAGGACAAAGAGAATTCTAGATGTAGGTTTTAACAAGACCAAGCAAATGAAACCATAAATTATCAAAAGTACTGCATAAAATGGCAGAAAACTGGAGTATAGTTCTTTTAAATGGTATTCATACATTTTGTGTTGAAATAAAAAGCATCTTTTCAAAATAAATCATATTTAACATTTGTTAGAGGTAGGCATAGATTTTCAAAAAAAAAAAAAATATTTCTTAGAACAGGTAGAAATAAGAAATAAAGAAACAGAGAAGTTGACTAGTTGACCAAACAAACAAGGGTGAAGGGACAGGTAGTAAGTTGCTTCTTCCGCAGAGCAGCTTTAATTATGACAAGTGACAATTAATCCAGACTCTCCACTTATGAGGTATCTTGAAAATGGCCCACCTTAACGCTCATCACGGATTTCCAAATGGAAACTTAGAAACCCACTCATTAATTCTTCTCCTTTATTTATATAATATGGCCTATTAAGTCTACCACTTAACTCTAGAATTCCTTTATCTTGGAGATCCAGCGCACGATTGTATTATATTTTCTCTGGTCACCTGAACTAAATAAAAACAAAAACATGACATAGCAAAATTTATAAGATATGAATAAAGCAGTTGTTGAAAAAAAGTACTAAACACTTACAGTAGAAAATAAGAGAAGTCTTAAATCAATGACCAGAACTTCCAAAAACTAGAAAAATCATAAAATAAAAGGCAAAAAATACTGTAAAGATATAACTAAAAATTAATTAAATGGAAAAAAGAGAAGTGAAACCACAAACTGGTTTACTGAAAAGATGATAGATAAATAGATGATTAATCGATAGGTAGATAAATAATAAAAATTACCAATATTAGGAATATGACAAGAAATATTACTATAAACTAGGCTGATATTATAAAGATAATAGATTGAAAACTTAATGATAATACATTTGGCAACATATACAAAATAAACAAATTTTTGAAAGAAAGAAAATGCCAAAACTTACACAAGAAAAAAAATACATGATGTGAATAGCTCTGTAATCTTTCTTTTAAATGGCAATTTAGCAAAAATTTTTCTCACAAAGAAAATTGTAAGCTCAAATGTTTTTCAAACACTTAGGGAAGAAACAATAATTCTACACAATTTTTTTCCAAAAAATATAAGCTGAGTAGAAACTCCCTAACTCATTATATTAGCCCAACATTATCCTCATAGCAAAACTAGGGAAATACATTACAAGAAATTAAAAATATAGACAAATATCCATAATGAATGTGGACATAATCAATCTTAACAAAATTTTAGCAAATTAAGACCATCTACGTACAACAATGATAACACACCATGACTATGCAGGGTTTATCTCATGAAAGAAAATGAACTTAACACTTTTTAAAAATAAAAATACCATTTTTATTTTTTTTATAATTATTATACTTTAAGTTCTAGGGTACATGTGCATAACGTGCAGGTTTGTTACATATGTATACTTGTGCCATGTTGGTGTGCTGCACCCATCAACTCGTCAGCACCCATCAACTCGTCAGCACCTATTAACTCATCATTTACATCAGGTATAACTCCCAATGCAATCCCTCCCCCATTCCCCTTCCCCGTGATAGGCCCCAGTGTATGATGTTCCCCTTCCAGAGTCCAAGTGATCTCATTGTTCAGTTCCCACCTATGAGTGACAACATGTAGTGTTTGGTTTTCTGTTCTTGTGATAGTTTGCTGAGAATGATGGTTTCCAGCTGCATCCATGTCCCTACAAAGGAAACAAACTCATCTTTTTCATGGCTGCATAGTATTCCATGGTGTATATGTGCCACATTTTCTTAATCCAGTCTGTCACTGAGGGACATTTGGGTTGATTCCAAGTCTTTGCTATTGTGAATAGTGCCACAATAAACATACGTGTGCATGTGTCTTTATAGCAACATGATTTATAACCCTTTGGGTATATACCCAATAACGGGATGGCTAGGTCATATGGTATTTCTAGTTCCAGATCTTTGAGGAAACGCCATACTGTTTTCCACAATGGTTGGACTAGTTTACAATCCCACCAACAGTGTAAAAGTGTTCCTATTTCTCCACATCCTCTCCAGCACCTGTTGTTTCCTGACTTTTGAATGATTGCCATTCTAACTGGTGTGAGATGGTATCTCATTGTGGTTTTGATTTGCATTTCTCTGATGGCAAGTGATGATGAGCATTTTTCATGTGTCTGTTGGCTGTATGAATGTCTTCTTTTGAGAAATGTCTGTTCATATCCTTTGTCCACTTTTTGATAGGGTTGTCTGTTTTTTTTCTTGTAAATTTATTTCAGTTCTTTGTAGATTCCAGATATTAACCCTTTGTCAGATGAGTAGATTGCAAAACATTTCTCCCATTCTGTAGGTTGCCTGTTCACTCTGATGGTAGTTTCTTTGCTGTGCAGAAGCTCTTTAGTTCAATGAGATCCCATCTGTCAATTTTAGCTTTTGTTGCCAATGCTTTTGGTGTTTTAGACATGAAGTTCTTGCCCATGCCTATGTCCTAAATGGTATTACCTAGGTTTTATTCTACGGTTGTTATGGTGTTAGGTCTAACATTTAAGTCTCAAATCCATATTGAATTAATTTTCGTATAAGGAGTAAGGAAAGGATCCAGTTTCAGCTTTCTACTTATGACTAGCCAATTTTCCCAACACCATTTATTAAATAGGGAAGCCTTTCCCCATTTCTTGTTTTTCTCAGGTTTGTCAAAGATCAGATGGCTGTAGATGTGTGGTATTATTTCTGAGGACTCTGTTCTGTTCCATTGGTCTATATGTCTGTTTTGGTACCAGTACCATACTGTTTTGGTTACTGTAGCCTTGTAGTATAGTTTGAAGTCAGGTAGCGTGATTCCTCCAGCTTTGTTCTTTTGAGTTAGGATTGTCTTGGCAATGTGGGCTCTTTTTTTGGTTCCATATGAACTTTAAAGCAGTTTTTTCCAATTCTGTGAAGAAACTCATTGGTAGCTTGATGGGAATGGCATTGAATCTGTAAATTACCTTGGGCAGTATGGCCATTTTCACAATATTGATTCTTCCTATCCATGAGCATGGTATGTTCTTCCATTTGTTGGTGCCTTCTTTTATTTCACTGAGCAGTGGTTTGTAGTTCTCCTTGAAGAGGTCCTTTACATCCCTTGTAAGTTGGATTCCTAGGTAATTTATTCTCTTTGAGGCAATTGTGAATGGAAGTTCATTCATGATTTGACTCTCTGTTTGACTGTTACTGGTGTATAAGAATGCTTGTGATTTTTGCACATTAATTTTGTATCCTGAGACATTGCTGAAGTTGCTTATCAGCTTAAGGAGATTTTGGGCTGAGACAATGGGGTTTTCTAAATATACAATCATGTCATCTGCAAACAGGGACAATTTGACTTCTTCTTTCCTAACTGGATACCCTTGATTTCTTTCTCTTGCCTGATTGCCCTAGCCAGAACTTCCAACGCTATGTTGAATACAAGTGGTGAGTGAGGGCATCCCTGTCTTGTGCCAGTTTTCAAAGGGAATTTTTTCCAGTTTTTGCCCATTCAGTATGATATTGGCTGTGGGTCTGTCATAAATAGCTCTTATTATTTTGAGATACATTCCATCAATACCGAGTTTATTGAGCGTTTTTATCATGAAGGGCTGTTGAATTTTGTCAAAGGCCTTTTCTGCATCTATTGAGATAATCATGTGGTTTTTGTCTTTGGTTCTGTTTCTATGCTGGATTACGTTTATTCATTTGCGTATGTTGAACCAGCCTTGAATCTCAGGGATGAAACCCACTTGATCATGGTGGATAAGCTTTTTGATGTGCTGCTGAATCCGGTTTGCCAGTATTTTATTGAGGATTTTTGCCTCGATGTTCATCAGGGATATTGGTCTAAATTTCTCTTTTTTGTTGTTGTTGTGTCTCTGCCGGGCTTTGGTATCAGGATGATGTTGGCCTCATAAAATGAGTTAGGGAGGATTCCCTCTTTTTCTATTGATTGGAATAGTTTCAGAAAGAATGGTACCAGCTCCTCCTTGTACCTCTGGTAGAATTCAGCTGTGAATCCATCTGGTCCTGGACTTTTTTTGGTTGGTAGGCTATTAATTATTGCCTCAATTTCAGAGCCTACTATTGGTCAATTCAGGGATTCAGCTTCTTCCTGGTTTAGTGTTAGGAGAGTGTAAGTGTCCAGGAAAGTATCCATTTCTTCTAGATTTTCTAATTTATTTGCATAGAGGTGTTTATAGTATTCTCTGATGGTAGTTTGTATTTCTGTGGGGTCAGTGGTGATATCCCCTTTATCGTTTTTTATTGTGTCTATTTGATTCTTCTCTTTTTTTCTTTATTAGTCTTGCTAGCGGTCTATCAATTTTGTTGATCTTTTAAAAAACCTAACTCCTGGATTCATTGATTTTTTGGAAGGTTTTTTGTGTCTCTATCTCTTTCAGTTATTCTCTGATCTTAGTTATTTCTTGCCTTCTGCTACCTTTTGAATGTGTTTGTTCTTGCTTCTCCAGTTCCTTTAATTGTGGTGTTAGAGTGTCAATTTTAGATCTTTCCAGCTTTCTCTCGTGGGATATTTAGTGCTATAAATTTCCCTCTACACACTGCTTTAAATGTGTCCCAGAGATTCTGGTATGTTGTATCTTTGTTCTCATTGGTTTCAAAGAACATCTTTATATCTGCCTTCATTTCGTTATGTACTCAGTAGCCATTTAGGAGCAGGTTGTTCAGTTTCCATGTAGTTGAGCGGTTTTGATTGAGTTTCTTATTCCTGAGTTCTAGTTTGATTGCACTGTGGTCTGAGAGACAGTTTGTTATGATTTCTGTTCTTCTACATTTGCTGAGGAGTGCTTTACTTCCAATTATGTGGTCAATTTTGGAATAAGTGTGATGTGATTCTGAGAAGAATGTATATTTTGTTGATTTGGGGTGGAGAGTTCTATAGATGTCTATTAGGTCTGCTTGCTTCAGAGCTGAGTTCAATTCCTGGATATCCTTGTTAACTTTCTGTCTCGTTGATCAGTCTAATGTTGACAGTGAGGTTTGAAGTCTCCCATTATTATTGTATGGGAGTCTAAGTCTCTTTGTAAGTCTCTAAGGACTTGTTTATGATTCTGGGTACTCCTGTATTGGGTGCATATATATTTAGGAGAGTTAGATCTTCCTGTTGAATTGATCCCTTTACCATTATGTAATGGCCTTCTTTGTCTCTTTTGATCTTTGATGGTTTGAAGTCTGTTTTATCAGAGACTAGGATTGCAACTCTTGCTTTTTTTTGTTCTCCATTTGCTTGATATATCTTCCTCCATCCCTTTATTTTGAGCCTATGTATGTCTCTGCATGTGAGATGGGTCTCCTGAGTACAGCAGACTGATGGGTCTTGACTCTTTATCCAGTTTGCCAGTCTGTGTCTTTTAATTGGAGCATTTAGTCCATTTACATTTAAGGTTAATATTGTTATGTGTGAACTTGATCCTGCTATTATGATATTAACTAATTATTTTGCTCGCTAGCTGATGCAGTTTCTTCCTAGCCTTGATGGTCTTTACATTTTGGCATGTTTTTGCAATGGCTGGTACCAGTTGTTCCTTTCCACGTTTAGTGCTTCCTTCAGGGTCTCTTGTAAGGCAGGCGTGGTGGTGACAAAATCTCTAAGCATTTGCTTATCTGTAAAGGATTTTATTTCTCCTTCACTGATGAAACTTAGTTTGGCTGGATATGAAATTCTGGGTTGAAAATTCTTTTCTTTAAGAATGTTGAATATAGGCCCCCACTCTCTTCTGGCTTGTAGAGTTTCTGCCAAGAGATCTGCTGTTAGTCTGATGGGCTTCCCTTTGTGGGTAACTCGACCTTTCTCTCTGGCTGCCCTTCAGATTTTTTCCTTCATTTCAACTTTGGTGAATCTGGCAGTTATGTGTCTTGGAGTTGCTCTTCTGGAGGAGTATCTTTGTGGACTTCTCTGTGTTTCCTTAATTTGAATGTTGGCCTGCCCTACTAGGTTGGGGAAGTTCTCCTGGATGATTTCCTGAAGGGTGTTTTCCAACTTGGTTCCATTTTCCCCCTCACTTTCAGGCACCCCAATCAGACATCGATGTGGTCTTTTTACATAATCCCATACTTCTTGCAGGCTTTGTTCATTTCTTTTTCTTCTTTTTTCTTTAGGTTTCTCTTCTTGCTTCATTTCATTCATTTGATCCTCAATCGCTGGTACTCTCTCTTCCAGTTGATCGTGTCAGTTACTGAAGATTGTGCATTTGTCACGTATTTCTCGTGTCATGGTTTTCATCTCTTTCATTTTGTTTATGGCCTTCTCTGCATTAATTATTCTAGTTATCAATTCTTCCACTCTTTTTTCAAAATTTTTAGTTTCTTTGCACTGGGTACCTAATTCCTCCTTTAGCTCTGAGAAGTTTGATGGACTGAAGCCTTCTTCCCTCATCTCGTCAAAGTCATTCTCCGTCCAGTTTTGATCCGTTGCTGGCGATGAGCTGCGTTCCTTTTGAGGGGGAGATGCCCTCTTATTTTTTGAATTTCCAGCTTTTCTGCCCTGCTTCTTCCCCATTTTTGTTGTTTTATCTGCCTCTGGTCTTTGATGATGGTGACATACTGATGGGGTTTTGATGTGGGTGTCCTTCCTGTTTGTTAGTTTTCCTTCTAACAGTCAGGACCGTCAGCTGTAGGTCTGTTGGAGATTACTTGGCGTCCACTCCAGACCCTGTTTGCCTGGGTGTCAGCAGCATAGGTTGCAGAAGATAGAATATTGCTGAACATCGAGTGTACCTGTCTGATTCTTGCTTTGGAAGCTTCCTCTCAGGGGTGTACTCTACCGTGTGAGCTGTGGGGTGTCAGTCAGCCCCTAGTGAGGGATGACTCCCAGTTATGCTACTCAGGGATCAGGGACCCACTTGAGCAGGCAGTCTGTCCGTTCTCAGATCTCAACCTCCGTGTTGGGAGATCCACTGTTCTCTTCAAAGCTGTCAGACAGAGTCTGACACCTGAGGTTTTGATATACATATCCATTGTAAAATAATAGTTACAATCAAGTTGATTAACACATCAATCAACTCATATAGTCACCTTTTTAAAAGATTGTTATCTTCAAATGGAGATAGTTTTACTCCTTCATTTCCAATATAAATGCCTTTCATTTATTTTTTTTCTTACCTTACTGCTCTAGATAGGACCTCAAGAGCTGTTGAAAAAATAAGTGGAGACATTGAGAATTCTTCTTTTGCTCCTAGTATTGGATAAAAATATTTAAAGCTTTTCAGCATTAAGCATAATGTTAGCTGTGAGCTTGTCATATTTGGTCTTTGTTATGGTAAAGTCCATTACTTTTACATCTAATTTGTTGAGAACTTCCTTTTTAATCATAAAAAAGGTGAATTTCATCAAATGCTTTTTCTATATCTATTGAGATGGACATATAATTTTTCCTTCATTCTGCTCATGTAGTACATCACATTTGTTGATTTATTTAGATTAAACCATCCTTGTATCGTAGGGATAAATCCCACTTGGTCATGGTTGTGATCTTTTTCATGTGTCGCAACATTTAGTTTGCTAGTATTTTGTCTAAAGTTTTTGCAGCTATGTTAATCGGGGGTATTGAACAATATTTTTTTTTTTTTTTTTTTTTTTTGTAGCTAGTTACAACACTTTTCTCTCATCACCTCTGAGTTATGCAAAACAGATGTCAGTTCTTTAGGCAGCCCCAGGGAGGGTTAGAACTTTGAAAATAAGTTTTTCTGTGATCTTTCAGGATCATGTGAGTAAATGTGGAACTGGTCTCCTGCCTACTCCAAATCAAGACCATGCTGTAGTGGTGGAGGATAGAGCAAGTGCAAATAAAACTACAATGAAAATTTTACAGTTTTGAATGTCACTGTTTCATGACTGAGCATTCATTTGTTAGCTCTAGATGTGTGACTTTCTTCCTGACATTCTATAATACTATTTAAACAAGTCTCTAGTTGCTTTTTGGTGTTTCTGTCGAGAGTTAAGGATCTGGAACTTTTAGATATTTTTCTGATGTCTTCCCTAATTTTTAAAGAGGTTTATCTTTTGCTCAAACATTGCGGACCACTAAGTCTTAAGTCTTATAGTAATTTCTTTAAAAATCTCACACCAGTTTTCATAAAAATATAAGACTAAATTTTAAAAACTACTGTCTCACACAAGAAATGTGTGCCTTCTCTCAGATGAGACTTTGGGCTGTAGACTTTTGAGTTAATGCTGAAATGAGTTAAGTCTTTGAGGGACTTTTTATTGGGAAGACATAACTAATTGTGAAATATGAGGACATGAGATTTGGGAAGGGCCAGACGTGGAATGATATGGTTTCTTTGGCTGTGGTCCCACCCAAATCTCATCTTGAATTGTAGCTCCCACAATTCCCATGTGTCAATCAAAGGACCTGGTGGGAGGTAACTGAATCATAGGGGTGAGTCTTCCCCATGCTGTTCTCATGATAGTGAATAAGTCTCAAGATATTGGATGGTTTTATAAAAAGGAGTTCCCCTGCACACAGTCTTTTTTACCTGCCACCATGTAAGATGTAACTTTGCTTTTCCTTTGACTTCCACCATGATTGTGAGACCTCCCCAGCCATGTGGGACCGTGAATTCATTAAATTTCTTTGCTTTATCCATTACCCAGTCTCAGGTATGTCTTTATTAGCAGCATGAACACAAACAAATAACACAGACTAACCTTGCTTGTGTCGTGGCACTCTCTTACTAGAAAGTGACTTGACGGTTACTTAACATCATTTTTGGTACCTTAACTTCCTCATATGCAAAATGATATTATAATAATTTAGTTCTCACTCCATAGAATTTATCGAGGGATTAAATTAGATAATATATTTTAAAATGCAGAGTACACAGCCTGGTACATAATGATTGCATAAACCATCATTAATATTTCTAAAAATCAGATTGTATTTGTCACTGGTCAATCTATTATTACCTTATTTTTGGAACAAATGTATGGGTCAAATTGTACAACCTCAAAATAGTTTAGAGGCTATTCCTCTTCAGAACTGTTTTTACAATACTGTGACTATAGTATGCTTAGATAGAAGGAGAATTCCAGTGTTAACCAAGGTTGCATCTTAGCATATTTCATTTTCATTCTTTACCTCAACAACTTTGTACAGAAAACAGGTTATTTTCCTCTATTAGAAACAGTCTTAAGTATTCTTGAAACTGTTGACCAGTTAATACTAGAAAGAGGAATCTATTTAAAATAACTTTTTGTAAACTTGGTAGGTGTTTATTACCATTTATGTAATCATTCTTAAGTAACTCAGTCCATTATTTCAAAACATTTAACTACTTGAGCTATATTTTGAAATTTTCTTTTCTTTTTGAAATATAACAAACATGTATTATAGAAAAATGTGCAGTTATAAGCATATATTTGAATAAATTATCATCAAACATAGCCATGCATTTCTTTCCTCCCCAAAGGTACCACTATTCTAACTTATTTTTATTTTTTTATTTTTTTAATTATACTTTAAGTTCTAGGGTACATGTGCACAACGTGCAGGTTTGTTACATATGTATACATGTGCCATGTTGGTGTGCTGCACCTGTCAACTCATCATTTACATTAAGTATATCTCCTAATGCTATCCTTTCCCACTCCCTCCACTCCATGGCAGACCCTGGTGTGTGATGCGCTCCACCCTATGGTAGGTAGCCTTCTCATAGACATCTTTGCATTTCTTATAAAATACTCTAACGAGAATTATCTGTTCAGAGAATTTTTTTTTTTTTTTTTTTTTTTTTTTTTTTTTTTTTTTTTTTTTTTTTTTTTTTTTTTTTGCTGGAATGGTTTAAATGTATACCCCAAAATCATGTGTTGACAATTTAACTCCCAAAGCCACAGTATCGAGAGGTGAAAGCTTTAAGAGGTGATTAAGTCATGAGGGCTCTGTGCTCATATATACATTGATACTATTATTGATGGAGCAGGCTCCTGATTAAAAAGATGTGTTTGTACCACTTTTCTCCTCTTTTGTGTGTGTGTGTGCTCCCCTGCCATTCTTCCTTCTATCACAGAATGAATTAGCAAGAAGGCCCTCACACAATACGGGCCACCCAGCATTCAGAACCATAAGAAATAGATCTCTGTTCTTTATAAATTACTCAGTCTCAGATATTCTGCTATAGCAACTCAAAATGGACTAAGACACTTGCTTACTGAAGATCTAATTGAAAGTAGTCTCCACTATGCTATGGAATGTCTCATATACGTGTCCTATAATTAGTCATATAATTTAACACAATGTAATTGAACATGCTTTCTTTTTGCTTTGGAGTTTTGGAAACTGACCTACTGTCAGAGTTAGTATTCAGATGAAGAAATTAGTTCATCTTATGCAAGAAAAGAGAGTGAAGGCTTGCTAAAGATATAGACTACCAGTATAGTTATAAGTAGTAACAGATCAGCCACACTATTATGTCAAGCATTTTCTTAAGATTTATCTTAAAGTTAATAATTATTCACTCATTTATCATTTTTTATATCACATGCTCAGTCTTTTATTTTTAAGAATTGTTTTTCTTTCTCTCAAATGTTCACTTATAATATGAAGTTATGTCCACAGAAATTTTCAGAAGCAGAAAATTATTGTGGAACTCTGGGATCGTGAGAATTTAGCTAAAATCAACATTTCTAAATTCTTTTCTAGCTTCCTAAGGGGAAAAAGTCAGTAATGCAGTCAATTCTGGGAGAAACGGGATTTTTCTTGACTAGCTATATTCTTTCTATGCCAGAGAGATATTATTATTGATGAATTGTGAAGAGTTCTGACCAGTGTACTTACTTTAGTAGGTAAGACAATTCTATGAACACCATGAGGAAAGAAATACAAGTAAATAACTTAGGCAGTAGAAGAAGATCCATGTTTCTCTTTACTTTTTGCTCTGAATAGAAATTTTTAAAACCCACTTTTCCACTACAAGCTATACATTCATGTTTAAATTAAGCTTCTTTAGAAAAGTGAAGCTCATCCCCCAACCACCCAAAATCTATTAATGAGAACTTTTCAAATTATAAATGGAAGATAATCATTTCAATTACTTCACTTAAAATAGGATGGACGAGAAAAACGGTTTTGTTTTTCCTTTTCCCAAGACATTAAATTGTTTGCCTAATAAAAATAACAAGTTTAAACTTACAAATGAGAATCTTAATGAAAAGGACATTGTGAATGCTTGTTATTTGGAGGTTAGGAGTAAGCATGCCCCCTTCTTTGTGAACACTAGCCAATATTTTAAAAATTACATGTTGGGAATAATCTCTAAGACACGGTTTCACAATGTTTTGCATTCATTTAAAAGTGAAGTGTATTTTATCTGTCTCCTTGCCAACTTTTTGAAGTTTTCCTCCCAGGCTCCTGTCCTTTTTTAAAGAAACCCTTAGGACTGCTTTGATGCTCCTCAAATGAAAAAATCTACACCCAAGAACACATGAGATTGTCATAATTGGACTCTTTCCCAGAATAAAGAAGACTGTTGGAGGGAGAGTAATTTAAATAGAAATGTGTCTATCTTATCCTGAGCTGGCATTTCCTATTGTCAATATTTTTTTAAAAAGTGCTGGCAAGGACAATATTTGAAGTAGCAAGGTTGAATTACTAAAGTAAGCATCATAACTTCCAACAATAAAAATATCATTCTTTCTTAACAACTTTTATTTCATAGTGACACATTTCGTTACAATAATTTGTGGGTAAATCTGCAGTTTTCTATATGACCCAGGGCTACAACTAAAATGTCATCTTTATTTATCCAGCCCATTAGTTCTATTAATACCAATAACAAAAATACTTATGACCCTTTATTCACGTACAATTTTCTCCCTAATTTCAGAGAACACTCAGATCAGTGACCAAAACTATCAAAACATAATTTATGTTTTTGTTTTTCATTGAGTGTGACTTGCTGTCTCTCTCTCAGTGAGGGTTTGTACAGTGACAAATACTTGTAAGCTATTTTTTAGGACTATCTCAAACTGCTGAAAAGTGTTAAATTTCATGAAACTAAGGTAGGCAGTAGGTATAGTACATATAGTAATGGACTAGACAGTGACAATATTAGGTTCTAATTTAGTCCTGGTTTTGTTACTTACTGGTTTCATAATTTTAGACAGCTAACTAATCCATTTGAGTTTCAGTTAGCAGTCTTTAAAATAAGAATACTAATATGCTCAGTGTCTATTATATGAGTTTTTATGAAGATTAAGCAAGGTAATATATGTGAAAGCACTTATGTGTGTAAGTAGTTATTCTTATTTATAGACAAACAGATTGCATTATTTACAAGAGTTTTTTGTTGTGTTTAAATGCAATGGCAAAAGCACTTGAAATGGGAGAAATGTATTCAATCTCCTTGAAACTAATGATAATTTTCTCCAAAGTTAGTTGTTTCAGCGTACTCCTTTGACTTACTATATAAATATTATTGATCTATTGTCTCACTCTATATTTATTTATTCACCTATAAAATAGGACTGATATTTATTACCCTAGTCACTATAAAACAGTTTTTGCAATGAGATCTCAGTAAAGAGAATATTTTATCTCTTTAGATACTATCTTTAGACAATATCTCTTTTAGATACTAAAGGATTTGCCTGAAAAGTGAAAATTTTAAGTCAATCAACTATAGTTTTTGTCAATATGACACCAGTAACAACAAGTTTTGTTAATGATTTGACAAAATTGTTTAGTTGTTTTGGTTATCTGTAGAAAAACCCCATTAATATCTACAAAGTGTTAATAATATTGAGAAGGAAAACATTTGTGTTTTAGCTTCTAATCCTTAGTAGGAAGTGCCAGACTGCCCTCTAGAGTTCTGAGAGCAGAATCACATTTACTTAGGTTGAAGCAAGTGGAAACGCTACAGCTGGAAACCATCATTCTTAGCAAACTATCACAAGAACAGAAAACCAAACACCGCATGTTCTCACTCATAGGTGGGAACTGAACAATGAGATCACTTGGACTCGGGAAGGGGAACATCACGCACTGGGGCCTATTATGGGGAGGGCGGAGGGGGGAGGAGGGAGGGATTGCATTGGGGAGTTATACATGATATAAATGATGAATTGATGGGTGCTGACAGGTTGATGGGTGCAGCACACCAACATGGCATAGGTATACATATGTAACAAAGCTGCACGTTATCCACATGTACCCTAGAACTTAAAGTATAATAAAAAAAAAAAAAGAAAATTAAAAAAAAAAAACTAATTACGAATTGGGATACTGGGAACTTGCCTTTTAATTCACACTTTTAGCTTTATTTCTCACTAATATTCCCCTAACACTCTTGACACTCCCTGTTATTTCCAAGCCTTTTCTGTTGTATGTTCATTGTATTCTCTCTGCCTTGCCTGCAGTTCATTTCTCACTCACTGATCCTAACCCTACCCCAAGACAGAGCCGATCACATTTCTATCCATTCTTCAAGAACCAGTTCAAATTTCACAATCTCAGCCATGCCTCTTCCCAGATCTTTCTAGTCATTAGTCTTTTTTTTTTTTTTTTTTTTTTCTTATAACCCCATAGAACTTCTCAATTCTGGCTTACCCTTATTCTAGTACAACTTGCATTATTAATATGCATAAATGTCTGCCTGCTCCAACTAAACCATAAGTACCTAGATTGAAAGGATAATGAAATATTCCTTTCTGTAACTTGCACAGTACCTCACATAAAAGTGGTTTAATAAATATGTGTCGAATTAAACTAAGTTGATTCGATAGGCTAAGAGGGTAGGTTTCCTTATTATAATATTTTTATTTAAATGAGTCTAGGTTTATTTTATGTAATCTAGCATGAAATACTTATTATGGCCTCGATATTATTTTCCTTCTTTCCACTTCTTAGCCCATATAATGACCAGAAGCTTTGATGCGATTCCTCCTGCTAGTGCTTAAATTCATCAGGTTGCTTTCTTTGCTTAATTGATATTATTTTAAACTGATATTTTGACAGTATTCTTTACAGTCTGATATCAATGTCCCATTAGCAACAATTACTTAGAATAATTACTCTTCCAAATGGAATAAAATTTGAAAGTCTAATTCATTCTAGTCTCTGCCCTCAAGGATACAAGATTTTATTATCTTAGTTTAACAGAAAAGGCAATTGACGCCCAGAGATGTTAAGTTACTACAAATGACACCGCTAGTCAATAGCAGATATAATCTCAAAATTCACAATCAAAAGTTCTTTTCCTTATAACCCTTTGCGTCCTTGTTGGATTACCTCTTTTGGGACAACAGAAAAACCTTATTAACATTTACATTTCAGCGTACCAAATGGTAGATTGGTGGTCTGTTAGAATGATTGAGGTGCATTAAATAGTTCAATGACTCATTGGAACAAAGAGTTACTCAGGTTTAGGGTATACTTTCCAAAAAAAATAATATTTACCACACAGTTGAATACTAAAAAGGAAACTTAGTTGTTAGGTTTCTATGATTTTATTATAAAGGCAAAGTAAAATACAATAAATTCTTAAAGTGTCATGTTATGGATGTTAAGCAATAAGTAAAAGGAATAAGTTTCATTAATTTATCCAATATTCAATGTATATCCTCGATAAGCCACAAAATTGAATAAGGCAGTATGAGGAAGTGTAACCAAAGGGACTCATACATCATATGCAATTGGACTAGATTACATGTTAAGGTATTTTTTAAACCCTGAAATTCATGCATTTGTATATCTATGAATTCACATAAGCCTTCCTTCTGTCTCTCTCTTTTGATCTCTCTTGCTTAATTTTACCTGTTCAAATCTAGATTCTTGCATTTGTTAGCTTACCATTTTCTATACTATTCATAAACTCCTGATTATTCAGTTTTTAACATTTATCTAACAAGCGCAGTTAAGTCCAGCTTCATGGAGTCTCAGATAATAACTCATACATGCTGAGCTATTATCCTGACTCAAATGTCCCAAGTTATGTCAAAAGGACATTATCACTTCTCTCAAAAAGTATATAATTTAAATGGATGGGATTCAATATATAGATAAATAATTATGGGTGACTATTAGATATCACTTAAAGTGTGTGAGCTAAATGTTAAAGGAATTTAGAGAA
Source organism: Rhinopithecus roxellana (assembly GCF_007565055.1). Taxonomy (NCBI): domain Eukaryota; kingdom Metazoa; phylum Chordata; class Mammalia; order Primates; family Cercopithecidae; genus Rhinopithecus; species Rhinopithecus roxellana. Next base: position 143,597,614 of record NC_044555.1, read on the forward strand.
TATGATGGATGCCTTAGAGTTGAAGATCTCAAAGGTGATATTAGACTGGTCATTAAGATCAGGGTAAGGAGTATTCTGGCCACAGGTGTAGTGATGAAAATGTGTGTGTGATATGTCTTTTAGGAAAGGACTATAGGAAACATTTAGAAGAGAAGAAAGAGAAAGCTATGTAAAGGTAGGCTGAGGTCTGAATGTGAATACTTTTAAATGACTGGCAAGAATTTTGACTGAATTTTGTAGGGGGCAGGAAACCACTAAAGATTATTGAAAAGAGAAAATATTTAGTCAAAGTTGTATTTTACCAAAGATATTATGTTGCTGCTGAGGATAGATTGTAGAAAAGGAGAATGCTGCATGAATTTTGGACGTGAATAAAGTGGTTTAGGGGAGAGGGATTGAATCTGTAGTCTAAGATAATGGCAGTGGAAATGAAAAGGAAGAAATTGACTTGATGGATATAGACTATCTCCACAAATAATTTACTAATTCTAAGAATGTTGCCTTGGTGAGGAGCAGTTAAAGAAAATATGTCCTTTTTGCAAATTAAGAAATAATTTTGAGCATTTGTATGCCTAAATGGCAAACTTGAACAGTAGGTGGAACAGAAACTCATTAGAGGTGACCATTAACTGTGGTGTCTTAGAAAGACTCCTCACTGAAAGTTTCTCCCCCATTTAAGTCCCACAATATAAGCAGTTCTACCACTAGAGATTGAACTCTTTTAGTTAAACCTTGTTATTTCCATGCCTCCTTTTGAAAATAAAACTAAATTGTATCACATCTATTTTCTAGCACTTTAATTAAAATGAATGTATTGGATGCTTTCTCCCTGCTTGGAGAGACAGGTCTGGCTGATAAAAAGTTGAAAACTGTCTATGGGCCATGAGCTCCGCTCTATACATTACACACATTACACACATATTTTACATAATTCTTATAACAACATTATGAGGTAGATATTATTATATACACGTTTACAGATGAGAAAACTGAAGTACAGAGAAATTAAGTACTGTGTTTAAAATTCTGCTAACCAACCAATTATACTGTGCAATAGTTTAATTTTGAAATTATATTGGATTTGATCCTTGTTAGTAGGTAATAGAGGGTAACCAGCAAGTGGGGAAAATGTGGGGCAAATTTTAAAATCAAATTATTCACTTGAGAAGTTGACCATACAGACCTCATTAAGAATAGCAGGCACCCACATGTCATTGGAAATCTGCAGTACCTCTTGTCCTATTTACTCTAGGTTAAGATAGTTCCTTCTTACTCTAGCATGGATAGCGTTCAAGGTTAGCCCACAGTGAAACAAAATCCCAACATGTGAAAGACAGAATAATGGACCCCCAAAAATGTCTACATTCCAATCCTTGAAACCTGTGAATATGCTGCTTTACATGGCAAAATGAAAAAATGGACTTTTGCGGGTGTGATTAAAGCCCTTGAGATTCGATAATTATTCTGAATTATCCAGGTGAACTTCATCTAATTTCATAAATCCATAAAGATTGAGAGCTTTTCCCTGCTGTAGTCAGTCAAAGATGTGACTGTGGAAGAATGGTTGGAGAGGTGTAAAATTACTTGGTTTGATGGTGAAGGAAGAGGCCATAAGCCACATAATATGAGCAGACTCTAAAAGTTGAAAATGGCAAGGACATGGATTATCTCCTAGAGCATCCAGAAAAGAATGCATCCCAGCTGATACGTTAATTACAGCTAAGTAAGACAGATTCTAGACTTCTGATCTGCAGAACTGTAAGATAATAAACATGTGTTGCTTTAAACTACTGAGTTTGTGGTAATTGGTTACAGCAGCAATGGAAAACTAATATATTACTCAAAGAGCTGATGGCTACTATCAGCTGAGGGGGTGGGAATAAACTATACATTTTTTATAAAAATAATAATTTATAGAGATGAAATTAATATAAGATAAAATTAACCATTTTAAAGTAAACAATTCAGTGGCATTTAGTACATTCACAATGTTGCTCAACCACTACCTCTATCTAGTTCAAAATATTTCCATCACTCCAAAGTAAAACCCCTTACCAATTAAGCAGTTTCTCCCCACTTTTTTTCCCTCCTATCTGCCCCCTGGCAATAATCACTTTGCATTCTGTCTCTATGTATTTATCTATTATGAATATTTTATATAAAGAGAATCATGTAATATATCACTATTTTTGTCTGTCTTTTTCCCCTTAATATTATGTTTTGGAGGTTCCTCAACGTTGTAACATTTATCAGTATTCAATTATATTTTATAGCTGAATGTATAATTTGTTATACATTCATCTGTTGATGAGCATTTGATCTGTTTCCACCTTTTGGCTATTCTGAATAGTGAACACATAAACACATGTATTTTTGAGTACCTGTTTTCAAACCGTTTGGGCATGTACTGAGAATTAGGACTTTGGAGTCACACAGAAAATCTATTAAACCTAAAATTTAAGTAATTTTTGAAGAACTGCCAACCTGTTTCCAATAATTTGAAATATTTAGCATTCCTACCAGCAATGCAGAAGGGTTTCAATTTCTCCACACCCTTGCAAACAGTTTTAATTTTCAATTATTTTTCTTTTATTACAGCCATCCTAGTAGGTACAAAGTAAAACCACATTGTGGTTTATATTGGTATTTCCTTAATGCCTAATGATGTTGAGCATCCTTTCCTGTATTTGGTGGCCATTTGACTGTCTTCTTTGAAGAAATATCTATGGAGTTTTTTATTGTTTTGTAGAAAACAATAAAAAAGACAAACAACCCAATTAAAAAGTTGCTATGTTGTAAAAGTTCTTTGTATATTTTATATACTACACCTTTATTAAACATGTGATTTGAAAATATTTTCTAGCATGCTTTAAATTGCCTTTTTACTCTCTTAATGTGCTTTTAAAACAAATAGCTTGAGGTATAATTAATATACTAAAATGCATTTATTTATTATTTCCAACTTTCAGTTTAGGTTTAGTGGGTACATGTGCAGGTTTGTTATATAGGTAAACTGCATGTCATAGGGGTTTGGTGTACAGATTATTTTATAACACAGGTAATGAGCATATTGACTAACAGGTAGTTTTTTTTTTTTTAAGTAATCTTTTTTTTATATATACTTTAAGTTCTAGGGTACATTTGCACAACGTGGAGGTTTGTTACATATGTATATATGTGACATATTGGTGTGCTGCACCCATTAACTTGTCATTTACATTAGGTATATCTCCTAATGCTATCCCTCCCACCTACCTGCACCCCACAATAGGACCCAGTGTCTGATGTTCCCCTTCCTGTGTCCAAGTGATCTCATTGTTCAATTCCCACCTATGAGTGAGAACATGCGGTATTTGGTTTTCTGTTCTTGCTATAATTTGCTGAGAATGATGATTTCCAGCTTCACCCATGTCCCTACAAAGGACATGAACTCATCCTTTCTTATGGCTGCATAGTATTCCATGGTGTGTACGTGCCACATTTTCTTAATCCAGTCTGTCACTGATGGACATTTGGGTTGATTCCAAGTCTTTGCTCTTGTGAATAGTGTCACAGTAAACATATGTGTGCATGTGTCTTTATAGCAGCATGACTTATAATCCTTTGGGTATATCCCCAGTAATGGGATGGCTGGGTCGAATGGTATTTCTAGTTCTAGATCCTTGAGGAATCGCCACACTGTTTTCCACAATGGTTGAACTAGTTTACAGTCCCACCAACAGTGTAAAAGCTTTCCTATTTCTCCACATCCTCTCCAGCACCTGTTGTTTCCTGATTTTTTAATGATTGCCATTCTAACTGGTGTGAGATGGTATCTCATTGTGGTCTGATGGCGAGTGATGATGAGCATTTTTTCATGTGTGTTGGCTGTATGAATGTGTTCTTTTGAGAAGTGTCTGTTCATATCCTTTGACCACTTTTTGATGGGGTTGTTTGCTTTTTTCTTGTAAATTTGATTGAGTTCTTTATAGGTTCCGGATATTAGCCGTTTGTCAGATGGGTAGATTACAAAAGTTGTCTTCCATAACAGGTAGTTTATTGATCCTCACCTTCCTTGCCCCCTCCGCCCCAGTAAGTACCAGTGTCTATCGTTCTCTTTTCTGTGTCTATGTGTATTCAGTGTTTCGATTCCACTTATAAGTGAGAACATGTGACATTTGGTTTTCTGTGCCTGTGAACTCACTTAGGATAATGACCTCCAGTTCCATCCATGTTGCTGCAAAGAACATGACCTCGTTCCTTTTATGGGTGCATAGTATTCCATAGTGTATATGTAACACATTTTCTTTTTTTTTTTTTTTTTTGCCATAGTTTCTTTTTTTTTTTTTTTTTATTATACTTTAAGTTCTAGGGTACATGTGCATAACGTGCAGGTTTGTTACATATGTATACTTGTGCCATGTTGGTGTGCTGCACCCATCAACTTGTCAGCACCCATCAACTCATCATTTACATCAGGTACAACTCCCAATTCAATCCCTCCCCCCTCCCCCCTCCCCGTGATGGGCCCCGGTGTGTGATGTTCCCCTTCCCGAGTCCAAGTGATCTCATTGTTCAGTTCCCACCTATGAGTGAGAACATGCGGTGTTTGTTTTTCTGTTCTTGTGATAGTTTGCTAAGAATGATGGTCTCCAGCTGCATCCATGTCCTTACAAAGGACGCAAACTCATCCTTTTTAATGGCTGCATAGTATTCCATGGTGTATATGTGCCACATTTTCTTAATCCAGTCTGTCACAGATGGACATTTGGGTTGATTCCAAGTCTTTGCTATCCAGTCCACCACTGATGGGCACCTGGGTTGAGTCCATGTCTTTGCTATTGAGAATAGTACTGCCATGAACATACACATTATACACATGCATGTGTCCTTGTGATAGAACAATTTATGTTCTTTTGAATATATACCCAGTAATGGAATTGCTGGGTTGAAAGGTAGTTCTAAGTTGTTTGGAAAATCTACAAATTGGTTTCAACATTGGTTGAACTAATTTATATTCTCACCATCAGTGTATAAGTGTTCCTTTTTCTCTGTAACCTCATCAGCACGTGTTATTTTCTGATTCTTTAATAACAGCCATTCTGACTGATGTGAAATGGTAACTCATTGTGCTTTTGATTTGGATTTCTCTAATCATTAGTGATCCTGAGTATTTTTTCATATACTTATTGGCCACATGTATGTCTTCTTTTGAGAAGTATCTGTTCATGTCCTTTGTCCGTTTTTTAATGGGGTTGGCTGTATATGCATGGGTTTATTTTTAGCCTCCATTATGTTCCATTAGCCTGTATGTCAGTTTTCCTGCCAGTACCATACTCTTTTGATTACAATAGCATTGTAATATGTTTTGAAACCAAAACGAATGTGATATCACCAAGTTTGCTCTTGGTAGAAATTGCTTTGGCTATTGGGAAACATTTTCTTTATTTAAATACATTTTATACTTTTTTTTCTAATTCTGTAAAAACTGCCATTGGAATTTTGGTAGAGATTGCATTGAATCTGTAGATTAATTAAGAGGTGTAGACATTTTAACAATGTTAATTCTTCTGGTCTATGAATAAAGGATGTCCTTCTACTTTTGTCTTTAAAATTTGTTTCTGTCAATATTCGGTTTTCAATGTACAATACTTTCACCTTTTTCGTTGTTTACTCACAAGTATTTTATTAATTTTTATGTTGTTGTAAACAAAATTGTTTCCTTCATTTACTTTTTGGATACTTTGTTGTTAGTATTTAGAAACACAATTGATTTTGTATGTTGATTTTGTATTCTTCAAAGTTACTGAATTCACTCATATATCTAACTGTTATTTTATGGAGTCTTTAGGGTTTTTTACATGTAAAATCATGTCGTCTTTAAACGGAGATAGTTTTACTTCTTTCTTTCTGATTTATACACCTTTTAATTTTTCTTGCCTAATTGCTCTGGATAGGACATTCAATATTATGTTTAATAGGAGAGGTGAAAGTGGGCATTCTTACCTTATTCTGGATTTAGAGGGAAACCTTTCAGCTTTGAAATTATTGAGTATGATGTTAGCTGTGGGCTAGTCATATGTGGCTTTTATTGTGTTGAGATACATTCTTTGTAGGTCTAATTTGTTGAGAGTTTTTGTGAAACAGCATTAATATTTTTCAAAAGCTTTTTCTGTATCTAAGGAGATAATCATATAATTTTATTCTTCTTTCTTTTGATGTTGTGTATAACATTTATAGATTTGTGTATATTGAACCATCCTTGAATCCCTGAAATGAATCCAACTTGGTCGTGTTGTTTGGTTCTTTTAAAATGTTGCTGCTTTTGGTTTGCTAGTATTTTATTGAGGATTTTGGGCTCTAACTTCATAAAAAAAATTCTGACCTATAGTTTTTTATTATGGTGTCTTTATCTGGCTTTGAAATCACGGTAATGCTGGGCTCATAAAAAAGTTTGGAAGTGTTATCTCATTTTTTGGAAGAGTTTAAAATAATTGGTATTCGTTTATTTCTTTTAATATTTGGTAAAATTCACCCATAATGCCATCTAGCCCTGTATTTTCATTTGCTAAGAGTTATTTTTACTACTCCTTTAGTCCTCTTTTTGTTATTGTCCTGCTCAGGCTTTGTATCTATTCTTGATCCAGTCTTGATAGGTTGTATTTTTCTAAGAATTTCTTAACTTCTTCTAAGTTGTCCAGTTTGTTGTTATGCGATTGTTCACAATAGTCCTTTATGATCCTTTTTATCATCATGAGATCAGTTTTCTTGCCTTCTCTTTCATTTCTGATTTTATTTGTTTGAATCCTTCCTTTTATTTCTTAGTTTAGATAAGAGATTGTTGAGTAAGTTTACCTTCTCAAAAAACAAACATTGAGTTTTCTTTCTTTTCTTTATTTTTGCTTTAATTTCATTTTTTTCTTTATTTTGTTAATTTTGTACTCAGTTTTTTTTTTAGTTTCTTCAGATGCAACATTAAGTTGTTTACTTGATACATTTAGTTTTTAAATGTAGTTGTTTATTGCTATGAACTTTTCTCTTAGTTCTGTTTTAATCATGTTCCATACATTTTATGTTGTATTTTCATTTTTGTCTCAAAGTATTTTCTAATTTTATTTTACAAGTCTTCTTTAACCCAATAGTTGTTTAACAGTGTATGATTTAATTTCCATGTATTTGTGAATGTTCTCATTTTTTTATGTGTTATTTTGTTTTGACAAATAATAACTTTACATATTTATGGGGTACAGTGGTATAAGTACACACATTGTGTAAATGATCAATTCAGGATAATTACCATATTGATCACCTCAAAAACTTGACATTTCTTTGTGGTTAAAACATCCAAAATCTTCTCTTGTAGCTATTTTGAATTATAAAATATTTTATTGTCATCCATAATCACTGCATTGTGCAATAGAATACCAAGACTTATTTCTTCTGTTTAACTATAACTTTGTACCTGTTGACCAACCACTCTCATTTTCCCCACTGCCTACTCTTCCCAGCTTCTGGTAACCATTATTCTAATCTCTACTGCTATGATAGCAGCTTTATTAGATTCCACATATGAGTGACGTCATGAGATATTTATATTTATGTCACTTGTTACAAGATCATATCATCTGTAAACAAGGACAGTTTGACTCCTTTTTCTTTTATTTTTTTTCAATTTTTTTATTATACTTTAAGTTCTAGGGTACATGTGCATAACGTGCAGGTTTGTTACATATGTATACTTATGCCATGTTGGTGTGCTGCACACATCAACTCGTCAGCACCCATCAATTCATCATTTATATCATGTATCACTCCCCAATGCAATCCCTCCCTCCTCCCCCCTCCCCATGATAGGCCCCAGTGTGTGATGTTCCCCTTCCCGAGTCCAAGTGATCTCATTGTTCAGTTCCCACCTATGAGTGAGAACATGCGGTGTTTGGTTTTCTCTTCTTGTGATAGTTTGCTAAGAATGATGGTTTCCAGCTGCATCCATGTCCCTACAAAGGACACAAACTCATCCTTTTTTATGGCTGCATAGTATTCCATGGTGTATATGTGCCACATTTTCTTAATCCAGTCTGTCACAGATGGACATTTGGGTTGATTCCAAGTCTTTGCTATTGTGAATAGTGCCGCAGTAAACATACGTGTGCATGTGCCTTTGTAGTAGAATGATTTATAATCCTTTGGGTATATACCCAGTAGTGGGATGGCTGGGTCATATGGTACATCTAGTTCTAGATCCTTGAGGAATTGCCATACTGTTTTCCATAATGGTTGAACTAGTTTACAATCCCACCAACAGTGTAAAAGTGTTCCTATTTCTCCACATCCTCTCCAACACCTGTTGTTTCCTGACTTCTTAATGATTGCCATTCTAACTGGTGTGAGATGGTATCTCATTGTGGTTTTGATTTGCATTTCTCTGATGGCGAGTGATGATGAGCATTTTTTCATGTGTCTGTTGGCTGTATGAATGTCTTCTTTTGAGAAATGTCTGTTCATATCCTTTGCCCACTTTTGGATGGGGTTGTTTGTTTTTTTCTTGTATATTTGTTTGTGTTCTTTGTAGATTCTGGATATTAGCCCTTTGTCAGATGAGTAGGTTGCAAAAATTTTCTCCCATTCTGTAGGTTGCCTGTTCACTCTGATGGTAGTTTCTTTTGCTGTGCAGAAGCTCTTTAGTTTAATTAGATCCCATTTGTCAATTTTGGCTTTTGCTGCCGTTGCTTTTGGAGTTTCAGACATGAAGTCCTTGCCCATGCCTATGTCCTGAATGGTACTACCTAGATTTTCTTCTAGGGTTTTTATGGTATTAGGTCTAACATTTAAGTCTCTAATCCATCTTGAATTAATCTTCGTATAACGGGTAAGGAAAGGATCCAGTTTCAGCTTTCTACTTACGGCTAGCCAATTTTCCCAGCACCATTTATTAAATAGGGAATCCTTTCCCCATTTCTTGTTTCTCTCAGGTTTGTCAAAGATCAGATGGCTGTATATGTGTGGTATTATTTCTGAGGAATCTCTTCTGTTCCATTGGTCTACATCTCTGTTTTGGTACCAGTACCATGCTGTTTTGGTTACTGTAGCCTTGTAGTATAGTTTGAAGTCAGGTAGCGTGACGACTCCAGCTTTGTCCTTTTGACTTAGGATTGTTTTGGCAATGCGGGCTCTTTTTTGGTTCCATATGAACTTTAAAGCAGTTTTTTCGAATTCTGTGAAGAAACTCATTGGTAGCTTGATGGGGATGGCATTGAATCTATAAATAACCTTGGGCAGTATGGCCATTTTCACGATATTGAATTTTCCTATCCATGAGCATGGTATGTTCTTCCATTTGTTTGTGTCCTCTTTGATTTCACTGAGCAGTGATTTGTAGTTCTCCTTGAAGAGGTCCTTGACATCCCTTGTAAGTTGGATTCCTAGGTATTTTATTCTCTTTGAAGCAATTGTGAATGGAAGCTCATTCCTGATTTGGCTCTCTGCTTGTCTGTTACTGGTGTATAAGAATGCTTGTGATTTTTGCACATTAATTTTGTATCCTGAGACTTTGCTGAAGTTGCTTATCAGCTTAAGGAGTTTTTGGGCTGAGACAATGGGGTTTTTTAAATATACAATCATGTCATCTGCAAACAGGGACAATTTGACTTCTTCTTTTCCTAACTGGATACCCTTGATATCTTTCTCTTGCCTGATTGCCCTAGCCAGAACTTCCAACACTATGTTGAATAGGAGTGGTGAGAGAGGGCATCCCTGTCTTTTGCCTGTTTTCAAAGGGAATTTTTCCAGTTTTTGCCCATTCAGAATGATATTAGCTGTGGGTTTGTCATAAATAGCTCTTATTATTTTGAGGTACGTTCCCTCAATACCGAATTGATTGAGCGTTTTTAGCATGAAGGGCTGTTGAATTTTGTCAAAAGCCTTTTCTGCATCTATTCAGATAATCATGTGGTTCTTGTCTTTGGTTCTGTTTATATGCTGGATTATGTTTATTGATTTGCGAATGTTGACCAGGCTTGCATCCCAGGGATGAAGCCCACTTGATCATGGTGGATAAGCTTTTTGATGTGCTGCTGAATCCTGTTTGCCAGTATTTTATTGAGAATTTTTGCATCGATGTTCATCAGGGATATTGGTCTAAAATTCTCTGTTTTTTTGTGTCTCTGCCAGGCTTTGGTATCAGGATGATGTTGGCCTCATAAAATGAGTTAGGGAGGATTCCCTCTTTTTCTATTGATTGGAATAGTTTCAGAAGGAATGGTACCAGCTCCTCCTTGTACCTCTGGTAGAATTCAGCTGTGAATCCATCTGGTCCTGGACTTTTTTTGGTGGGTAGGCTATTAATTATTGCCTCAATTTCAGAGCCTTTTATTGGTCTATTCAGGGATTCAATTTTTTCCTGGTTTAGTCTTGGGAGAGTGTAAGTGTCCAGGAAATTATCCATTTCTTCTTCATTTTCTAGTTTATTTGCGTAGAGGCGTTTATAGTATTCTCTGATGGCTGTTTGTATTTCTGTGGGGTCGGTGGTGATATCCCCTTTATCATTTTTTATTGCGTCTATTTGATTCCTCTCTCTTTTCTTCTTTACCAGTCTTGCTAGCGGTCTGTCAATTTTGTTGATCTTTTCAAAAAACCAACTCCTGGATTCATTGATTTTTTGGAGGGTTTTTTGTGTCTCTATCTCCTTCAGTTCTGCTCTGATCTTAGTTACTTCTTGCCTGCTGCTAGCTTTTGAATGTGTTTGCTCTTGCTTCTCTAGTTCTTTTAATTGTGATGTTAGAGTGTCAATTTTAGACCTTTCCTGCTTTCTCTTGTGGGCATTTAGTGCTATACATTTCCCTCTACACACTGCTTTAAATGTGTCCCAGAGATTCTGATATGTTGTATCTTTGTTCTCATTGGTTTCAAAGAACATCTTTATTTCCGCTTTCATTTCATTATGTACCCAGTAGTCATTCAGAAGCAGGTTGTTCAGTTTCCATGTAGTGGAGCGGTTTTGATTGAGGTTTTTAGTCCTGAGTTCTAGTTTGATCGCACTGTGGTCTGAGAGACAGTTTGTTATAATTTCTGCTCTTTTACATTTGCTGAGGAGTGCTTTACTTCCAATTATGTGGTCAATTTTGGAATAAGTGCGATGTGGTGCTGAGAAGAATGTATATTCTGTTGATTTGGGGTGGAGAGTTCTATAGATGTCTATTAGGTCCGCTTGGTGCAGAGATGAGTTCAATTCCTGGATATCCTTGTTAACTTTCTGTGTCGTTGATTTGTCTAATGTTAACAGTGGAGTGTTGAAGTCTCCCATTATTATTGTATGGGAGTCTACATCTCTTTGGAAGTCTCTAAGGACTTGCTTTATGAATGTGGGTGCTCCTGTATTGGGTGCATATATATTTAGGATAGTTAGCTCTTCCTGTTGAATTGATCCCTTTACCATTATGTAATGGCCTTCTTTGTCTCTTTTGATCTTTGATGGTTTAAAGTCTGTTTTATCAGAGACAAGGATTGCAACCCCTGCTTTTTTTTGTTCTCCATTTGCTTGGTAGATCTTCCTCCATCCCTTTATTTTGAGCCTATGTATGTCTCTGCATGTGAGATGGGTCTCCTGAATACAGCAGACTGATGGGTCTTGACTCTTTATCCAGTTTGCCAGTCTGTGTCTTTTAATTGGAGCATTTAGTCCATTTACATTTAAGGTTAATATTGTTATGTGTGAACTTGATCCTGCCATTATGATATTAACTGGTTATTTTGCTCGTTAGTTGATGCAGTTTCTTCCTAGCCTCGATTGTCTTTACATTTTGGCATGTTTTTGCAATGGCTGGTACCGGTTGTTCCTTTCCATGTTTAGGGCTTCCTTCAGGGTCTCTTGTAAGGCAGGTCTGGTGGTGACAAAATCTCTAAGCATTTGCTTATCTGAAAAGGATTTTATTTGTCCTTCACTTATGAAACTTAGTTTCGTTGGATATGAAATTCTGAGTTTAAAATTCTTTTCTTTAAGAACGTTGAATATTGGCCCCCACTCTCTTCTGGCTTGGAGAGTTTCTGCTGAGAGATCTGCTGTTAGTCTGATGGGCTTCCCTTTGTGGGTAACCCGACCTTTCTCTCTGGCTGCCCTGAAGATTTTTTCCTTCATTTCAACTTTGGTGAATCTGGCGATTATGTGTCTTGGAGTTTCTTTTCTGGAGGAGTATCTTTGTGGTGTTCTCTGTATTTCCTGAATTTGAATGTTGGCCTGCCCTACTAGGTTGGGGAAGTTATCCTGGATGATATCCTGAAGAGTGTTTTCCAACTTGGTTCCATTTTCCCCGTCACTTTCAGGCACCCCAATCAGACGTAGATTTGGTCTTTTTACATAATCCCATACTTCTTGCAGCCTTTGTTCATTCCTTTTTCTTCTTTTTTCTTTTGGTTTCTCTTATCACTTCATTTCATTCATTTGATCCTCAATCGCTGACACTCTTTCTTCGAGTTGATCGAGTCAGTTACTGAAGCTTGTGCATTTGTCACGTATTTCTCGTGTCATGGTTTTCATCTCTGTCATTTCATTTATGACCTTCTCTGCATTAATTAGTCTAGCTGTCAAATCTTCCACTCTTTTTTCAAGATTTTTAGTTTCTTTGCACTGGGTACGTAATTCCTCCTTTAGCTCTGAGAAGTTTGATGGACTGAAGCCTTCTTCTCTCATCTCATCAAAGTCATTGTCTGACCAGCTTTGATCCATTGCTGGCGATGGGCTGCACTCCTTTGCAGGGGGAGATGCACTCTTATTTTTTGAATTTCCAGCTTTTCTGCCCTGCTTTTTCCCCATCTTTGTGGTATTATCTGTCTCTCGTCTTTGATGATGGTGACGTACTGATGGGGTTTTGGTATAGGTCTCCTTCCTGTTTGATAGTTTTCCTTCTTACAGTCAAGACCCTCAGCTATAGGTCTGTTGCAGATTGCTTGAGGTCCACTCCCAACCCTGTTTGCCTGAGTATCAGCAGCAGAGGTTGCAGCAGATAGAATATTGCTGAACAGCGAGTGTACCTCTCTGATTCTTCCTTTGGAAGTTTCCTCTCAGGGGTGCACTCCACCCTGTGAGGTGTGGGGTATCAGACTGCCCCTAGTCGGGGATGTCTCCCAGCTAGGCTATTCAGGGGTCAGGGACCCATCTGAGCAGGCAGTCTGTCCGTTCTCAGATCTCAGCCTCCGCGTTGGGAGATCCACGGCTCTCCCCAAATCTGTCAGACAGAGTCGTTTGCGTCTGCACAGGCCCCAGCTGCTTCCCCTGTTGGTCCTCAGCTGTGCGCGGTCCCCAGAGGTGGAGTCTACAGAGACAGGCAGGCTTCCTTGAGCTCCTGTGAGCTCCACCCCGTTCGAGCTTCCCAGAGGCTTTGTTTACCTACTTAAGTCTCAGCAATGGCGGGCACCCCTCCCCCAGCCTCGCTGCTGCCTTGCGGATAGATCGCTGCAGACTGCTGTGTTAGCAATGAGGGAGGCTCCGTGGGCATGGAACCCTCCCGGCCAGGTGTGGGATATATTCTCCTGGTGTGCCTGTTTGCTTAAAGCACAGTATTGGGGTGGGAGTTACCTGATTTTCCAGGTGTTGTGTGTCTCAGTTCCCCTGGCTAGGAAAAGGGATTCCCTTCCCCCTTGCGCTTCCAGGTGAGGCGATGCCTCGCCCTGCTTCAGCTCTCGCTGGTCAGGCTGCAGCAGCCAACCAGCACCGATTGTCCAGCACTCCCTAGTGAGATGACCCCAGTACCTCAGTTGAAAATGCAGAAATCACCGGTCTTCTGTGTCGCTCGTGCTGAGAGTTGGAGACTGGAGCTGTTCCTATTCAGCCATCTGGCTCCGCCCCCTGACTGCTTTTTCTCTTTGGATGCCGTTTATTTCTTTCTCTTGTCTAATCACTCTGGCTATGACTTTTCGTATTATAATAAATGGAAGTTGGGTAAGTTGGCATTCTTGTCTTCTAGATTTTCGAGAAAAACTTAAACTATGGATTCATCATTCATTCCTTTATTGTGTTAAGGTATATTTCTTCTGTACATATTTTTAAGGTTTTTATTATAATATAATTTTCACTTTTATTGAATGCTTTCTCTGCATCTATTGAAATTATCATATAATTATTTTCTTTTATTCTGATGTGGTGTATTACATTTATTGATTTGCATATGCTGAATCATATTTACATTCCTGTGATGAATCCCATTTGATCATGGTAAATAATACTTTTGATATGCTGTTGAATTCAGTTTGCTAGTATTTTGTTGAGAGTATTTTCACCTACATTTGTCAGAGATATTACCTTCTAGCTTTTTCTTTTTCTGTTGTGTTTTTGTCTGGTTTTTGTATTAAGGTAATGCTGGCCTTGTAGAATAAGTTTGGAAATGTTCTCTGAACTTCAAATTTTTAGACTAGTTTAAGAATAATTGGTATTAATTCTTTTTTAAATGTTTGATATAACTCAGCAGTAAAACCATCAGGTACCGGGCTTTTCTTTAATGGCAGACTTTTCATTAGTGATTCAATCGCACTGATAGCTGTTGTTCTGTTCAGATTTCCTATTGCTTCAAGATTCAATGTTGGTAAGTTGGATGTGTCCAGAAATTTATTATTTATTCTAAGTTTTCTAATTTTTTAACATATACTTGTTCATAGTAGGCTGTCATAATCCTTTGCATTTGTGGGAAATAAATTCTGATATCTCCTTTTTCATCTCTGCTTTTATTTGCGTCATCTGTCTTTTTTCCTCAGTCTAGCTTAAAGTTTGTCAATTTTCTTTATCTTTTCAAAAAATCAGGTCTTTGTTTTATGTTTTTTAGTTCCTAATTCTGTACTGATTTTATTTTTTATTTCTTTCTATTTATTTTGTGTTTAGATTGTGTGTTTTTTTCTTTAGTTCCTCCAGGTGTGATGTTAGATTGTTTATTTGAAGTTTCTCTACTTCTTTGATGCAAGCATTTATTCCTATGAACTTCCCTTGTTGTACTGCTTTTGCTGATTTCCATAGGTTTTGGTATGGTCTGTTTCTATTTTCATTTGTCTCAAAAATGTTTAATTTTCTTTTTAATGTCTTCATTGACCCACTGGTCATTCAGGATAATGTCTAATTTTCATGTATTTGTGCATTTTCTAGTGTTGCTTTTTTTGTTGATATCTAGCCTTATTCCATTGTTTTCAAAAAATAATTCATACAATTACAATGTAAAAATATGTAAAACTTTTTTTTTTTTTGGCTTAACATATAATCTAACCTGGATAATGTTTAATATGCTGCTGAGAAGAATGTGTATTCTGTGGCTATGTATGAAATGTTCTATAAATGCTGTTAGGTGCATTTTGTCTAGAGTGCGATTTAATTCTGGTATTTCTGTATTGAGTTTTTGTCTGGATATGTCCATTGCTGAAATTTGGGTGTTGAAGTCCCCTACTAATATTTTACTGCAGTCTATCTCTCACTTTATGTCTGTTAGTATTTGTTTATAAATTTAGGTGCTCCTATGTTGAGTGCATATGTATTTATAATTGTATCTGCTTGCTGTATTGACCCCTTTGTCATTATGTACTTGTCTTCTTTCTTTTTACATAGCTTGACTAACATCTGTGTTATTTGATGTAAGTAGTTACTCCTGTTCTCTTTTGGCTTTCATTTGCATGGAATGTCTTTTTCCATTTTTTTCATTTTCATTATATGCATGTTCTAACTGTGGAAGTCTCTTGTAGGACAGAAACAGTTACGTCTAGTTTTTTAATCCATTCAGCAACTCTATGTCTTTTAATTAGGCAATTAAATCTATTTATATTCAAGGTAGTTATTAGTGGGTAAGGGTTTAGTACTGCCATGTTGTAACTTGTTTTCTATTTGATTTATAGATCTTTTCCTTCTTTCTTCTTCTCCTACTGTCTTCCTTTGTGGTTAACTTGTTTTCTCTAGTTGTATGTTTTGATTCACTGCTATTCATTTTCAGTGTATTTACTGGAGGAATTTACTTTTGGTTACTGTGAAGCTTACAAAAAAATACAACTTTAATAAAAAAGTTATTTTCTCATAGCAACTTAATTTGATTGCAAATTAAAAAGAAACAAAAAACAACTGTGTGTTTTACATTCTCTCTTCACATTTTGAATTTTTGGTGTCACAATTTACATTTACTATATTGATTATCTCTTAACAAATTATTGTAGTTATTATTTTTAATATTTTTGTGTTTTAGTGTCCATACTAAAGATATAAGTAGTTTACATATCATGAATACAGTATTAGAATAACAGTCATGTTGATGTCCTTTCCTATTGGTCTGTAGAACTTTTAACATTTCTTGTAGAATAGATCTGGTAAGGATTAATTATCTCGGCTTTTATTTTTCTGGGAGTGTTTTATCTCTCCACAATTTCTGAACTATAGCTTTGTGGGGTACAGTCCTCTTGTGTGGCAATATTTTAGCGCTCTGAATTTATCATTTTATTCCCTCCTGGCATGTAAGGTTTCTGCTGAGGAGTTAAATATCAGGTATATTCGATCTCCCTTATATGTTATTTGCTTCCTTTTACTCACTGATTTCAAACTCTTGTCTTTGTTGGACTTTGAGAGTTGGATTATAATATATCTTTAGGTATTCATATTTAAGTTTAATCTGACTTGTGACATTCGATCTTCTACTGGGATATTTGTATCTCTAAGTTTAGAAAGTTATCTTATTTCTTTAAATAGCCTCTCTACCACATTTGTCTTTCTCAATTCCCTTTTCATTTCCAATAACCAAAATTTCTTATCCTTTTACGTTGTCCCATAGATACTGTAAACTTTCTTTATTTTGTTTTATTTGTTTTTTTCTCCTCTATTTTCAAATAGCCTGTCTTCAAATTTACTAATTCTTTTATCTACTTGATGAAGTCTTTTGTTGATGCTCTCTATTGCATTTTGATTTCATTTGTTATATTTCTCAGCTTAGAGATAGAGAGTAAAAGGATGGTTACCAGAGGCTAGGAAAGGTAGTGAGGAAGAGGGAGACAGGTGGAGATGATTAATGGGTACAAAATTAGCTCTCGATTGTTTTTAATTGTTATTTCAACTTCTCTGTCAACTTTCATTCATAAATTTTTTTAATTATTTGTGTTTCCTTGCATTTTATTAAGCTTTCATAAAACAGCTACTTTGGGGCCTGGCGCGGGGGCTTACACCTGTAATCCCAGCACTTTGGGAGAACGAGGCGGGTGGATCACGAGGGCAGGAGATCGAGACCATCCTGGCTAACAAGGTGAAACCCCATCTCTACCAAAAATAAAAAATAAAAAATAAAAAATAAAAAAAATTAGCCGGGAATGGTGGCGGGAGTCTGCACTCCCAGCTACTCGGGAAGCTGAGGCAGGAGAATGGCGTGCACCTGGGAGGCGGAGCTTGCAGTGAGCCGAGATTGCACCACTGCACTCCAGCCTGGGCAACAGAGCGATACTCTGTCTCAAAAAGAAAAAAGCTACTTTGAATCCTCTGTCTGAGAGTTCACACATCTCTAACACTTTAAGGTTTAAGGTTAGTATCTGTTACCATATTTTCTTCATTTTGTGAGGCTTTATTTCCCTGAATGTTCTTGATGCTTGTAGAAGTGCAATGATAGCTGTATGTTGAGAAATCGGATATTTATTCCAGTTTGTGCAGTCTGGCTTTGTTTGTGTTTCCCTATTTTAAGAAGGTCTTCCAGAGATTTTCAGCAGACCGTTGCGTTTTCTGAGCCAGTCATCACAGCAACTGTCCCAGCACTAGGAGATAATCTAAGCTCAGATCAGCCATGAGTGTCACAAGGGCTCCAAGGTTGATGTAACTCTGCAATCCAGACGGACCTAGGCAAGACTCAAGGAGGCTACTGAGGCTGTGTGGTAAAGCTGACCCAGAGCTCAAGCTCAGAAGACTCCCACTGGCCCAGATGGATATGCCTTCCAGCAGGTCCCTGCACAGATGGAATACTTATCCAACTGTAATACAAGGGGTTTGAGACCGCTCACCGCTCAGGATATGCTGTGTCAGGTGAAGGCTGGTCCATCTTGTTGGATCAGATGGTTGTCCAATACAATTAGGATTGGTCCTTGATTGCTACAGAAGGGGCCAGAACTGAGACTGGGTCCCCTTAGTATCTGCTGTGGGACAGAGGCTGGAGAACTTTGCCTTATTGGTTCAAAGGGGTGCACAAGCCCAAGCAGGTTTCCCCCGCAAGACAGAGTCTTGCTCTATTGCTCAGGCTGGAGTGTGGTGACTCGATCTCGGCTGACGGCAACCTCCACCTTCCGGGTACCAGCAATTCTCCTGGCTCAGCCTCCTGATTAGTTGGGATTACAGGCGCATATCACCACGCCTCGCTAATTTTTTGTATTTTTAGTAGAGACAGGGTTTCACCATGTTGGTCAGGCTGGTCTCGAACTACTGTCTGCCTCAGCCTCCCAAAGTGCTGGAATTACAGGTATAAGCCACTGCAACAGGCCCCAAGCAGATCTTTAAACAGCCAGCATAAGTTTCCCACTGCAGCAGGAAAGGCTGGAGCAGAGACGGAACCTGCTTAGGATCTGCTGTGGAATAGAGGCTAGCAGACAAGTTTTGTTGGCTTGGATAGGCCTGCATTTTCCAGCAGGTTTCCACACAAATGAGATAGTTCATGAATGGCAGCAAGAGGGCCAAGAGCTGAGACTGGGCACCTTCAAGATTTTCTGTGGGATGGGTGTTGACAAACCTATCACAGAGGCTCAGACATGCTAACCGAATATGAGTGAGTCTACCTCTGAGTCCTTGTGTGAGCAGTTCTGCACTGGGATGTCACCTGAGAGGAGCTGAAATTGAGCCATGGGGCAACTTTTAGATGAACTTCCAGACCTACATCAGCAGGCAGACAAAATTGCCAAGGCACTAGTGTGTATGATTCTTCTTGGATCCTTTAGCAGATAGTTTCGGTTGTAGATTCAAGAACAAACAGGGTTGTAACCAAGCTCCTTTGGGAATGAGGCAATTTTTAGGCTTTAATCCAGAAGCATGATAGGTGGATTAACCACCTGGTTGCTGGTCTCCAATTTCAAAACCACCCTTCTAGGTCTTGTGCTTCATTAGGATTTCACAACCTCCTACCTGAATTCCTTGGCTCCCATACACACAAACAAAAAGTTAGTCTTTGGATGAAGACAGAGTTCTTGTTCTTGTAAGATATGTATAAGTTTCCCTCTGTTCGGTCATATTTGCTAATGTCACTCTCTCTTTCTATTTATGATATTTTTATCTCATTACATTGTGATCAAAAAAGATACTTGCAATGATTTAATCTTCTTAAATTTGTCGAGACTTGTGATGTGGCATATAATCTATCCTTGAGAATGTTCCATGTGCATGTGAGAATAAATATTCCACTGTTGTTAGATGAAATGTTCTTTTTATGCTTGTTAGGTGCATTTGATCTCTAATGTTGTTCAGAGTTGACGTTTCCTAATTGATTTTCTATGTGGATGAACTTTTCATTATAAAAAGTGGGGTATTGAAATATAATAGCATTATTGTATTGCAATCTATTTCTGCCATCATATCTATGAATGTTTTCTTTATATATTTCGATGCTTCATTGTTGGTTGTTTATATATTTATAATTTTTATATCTTCTCTTTGAAACAATCTGTTTATCATTATGTAAAGACCGTCTTTGTCTCTTCTGATGGTTTTTGACTTAAAGTCTCTTTAGTTGGATATAATTATAGCAACCCCTTTTATTTATTTATTTATTTATTTATTTATTTATTTATTTTTTATTATTATACTTTAAGTTCTAGGGTACATGTGCATAACGTGCAGGTTTGTTACATATGTATACTTGTGCCATGTTGGTGTGCTGCACCCATCAACTCGTCAGCACCCATCAATTCATCAGTTATATCAGGTATAACTCCCAATGCAATCCCTCCTCCTCCCCCCTCCCCATGATAGGCCCCGGTGTGTGATGTTCCCCTTCCCGAGTCCAAGTGATCTCATTGTTCAGTTCCCACCTATGAGTGAGAACATGCGGTGTTTGTTTTTCTGTTCTTGTGATAGTTTGCTAAGAATGATGGTCTCCAGCTGCATCCATGTCCCTACAAAGGACGCAAACTCATCCTTTTTTATGGCTGCATAGTATTCCATGGTGTATATGTGCCACATTTTCTTAATCCAGCAACCCCTTTTTAAAAATTTCTCTTGTTGTCTCTCTTAGTGACTTGATAATTTTTTGATGGTAGTATGCTTTGATCCTTTTCTTTTTGTTGTTGTTGTTTTTTTTTTTTCCAGTGTATGCTTTTTATGATTATCATGGAATCCAACCTATTGTACCAAATATTTTATAGTTGCAGAAATCCGTTTCTAGCTGTTAGCAACTTAACTTCAATCACATTGTAGAAACTCTACACTTTGCTTTCCAGTTCACATTTTATGAATTTATGTCAGAGGGATTTTTCTACATTTTGGTTCCTTTAACAAATTTCTGTGGTTATTATCGCTATTACTATTTTTTAGCTATTTATATACTAGTGTTAAAAGTGATTTATGTGACACCATTAAGTATTACATTTTGTATGTGTTTTTCCTATTTACCTTAAAGCAATGAGATTTAGATTTTCACATGGTCTTGTGTTGCTGTTTAGATTCTTTTAGTTTCTATATGAAGATTTCTTATTTGTTGCTTCTTGTAGTAGGCCTAGTTTTGAGCTACTACCTCAGATTTTGTCTTGGAAAGTTTTCATCTTGTCTGTGTTCTTAAACACCAATTTTGCCTAGTAAAGTAATTTTAGTTGACAGGCATTTTTTTTTTTCCCAGTATTTTGAGTATATAATTTCACTCTTTCTTGGCCTGTTATCATGGTCACAGGCAGGTGTAGTTCCTACAGGTTCTGTGAGTCACTGGATCGGGTGGCAGAAACACAGATGAGTGACTGGAGCCAAGTCCACAGTTGGTGGGCCTGCTATTAAGGCATGAGCTTTCCTTCCCCAAATGGCTTTACTCTATCTTAGGCTCCACTGGGGTGTTGCAATCTCCTACCAGGTTCTCTAATCTTTAATAAAGGCACTTTTATGCATAGATAATTGCCAAATTGGTGTTTTTCTGGGGATGCTAAAGGTCTGGGGACATACTATTAAACCATCTTACATCACTCTCTGTTAATTCTTCTTTAAATGCTTAGTAAAATTCAGTAATGAAGCCATCTGGTAGTAGCACTTTTGTTGTTAGTTTTTTTTTTTATAAACTGATTTAATTCCTTTACTTTTTAAAGGTCTTTTTAGAATTTGTATTTATCCTTGAGCTAGATGTTGTTATTTGTGTGTTTTCAGAACTTTGTCATTTTTATCTAGGTTATCTAATTTGTTGGCTTACAGTTGTTTTTAGTTTACTCTTACAATTATTTATTTCTGTACATTTGGTAATAATGTACTGTATTTTATTTATACATATTCTTTAAATATAAGGTAGGAAAAGAGAAGAGACTAGCACTCATGCCTACATGGAGTGCTTTTGTATGAATAGGTGTCTAGTCATAGAAGCCATTTGACATTATTTGGATTTCCAAGGGAGAAAAAATACTTGTTTACCCAACTCCCACCTTCTAAAAGACACTTCACTGC
Source organism: Rhinopithecus roxellana (assembly GCF_007565055.1). Classification (NCBI taxonomy): domain Eukaryota; kingdom Metazoa; phylum Chordata; class Mammalia; order Primates; family Cercopithecidae; genus Rhinopithecus; species Rhinopithecus roxellana. Next base: position 143,619,197 of record NC_044555.1, read on the forward strand.
GAATGCATACACTATGTAGATATGGTCTCATTTGGTGAAAAATGATGAATTAGAAAGGGAAAAATAACCTTGCGGGACTTTTTTCTTTACCTCTTATTCCTCGGATCATTTTCAAATATCAGTATTGAATCTGAGTAATAAATAAACTTTTATAAATCTAAACAATCATTATTACAATATATTGAAATTAGTGGCTTTTTGCCTTTTTAAAATGTATATTAACATTTAATATCTAAATAGCAGAATACTCTGAACAGTCATGTGTCTATTTCACAGGCAAGTGACACTTCAATCTATGTTTTATATTTTTTTTATTGAACTTTGAATCATGTAAATGAAGAGGATAGGGATAAATTAAGTATACTTTTAAAAGACACAAACGAAAAATATCTAGGGTACTACATAGACATGTATTATGAAACCAAGAAGACAATATTACTTCACCTCAGAAAGGATGGTTAGTTGTACAAGCCAATAAAATTAAAGGAAATATTATTTCAAAATTTGAAGAGTTCTAACAATAATATTTTTGCTGCTCACCATATCGTTACACTCTTTTTCATAAATGGACATTCTTTTTCTTGTTGATAAGCATACATGTGTCAAGGTTACTTCGTGCGAGGTGGAGAAAATTCTGTAAGTTGTCTTTTCTGTTCCAAGTTTGTAGTGCTCTATTAAATTTAGCTGGCAAATATTTCATGGCTATATTTGATGAAAGGTATATTAGTTTTGTTGACTTCTCCTTCAATGGATCAATTTTCATTGTAGGATGACTAATCAATTTAATTTTGGGGGAAAATTTAAACAATGAGGTTTCTCTGAGCTCTTTACTACGTAGTAACAAATTATACCAGAAATATGTCCTCTAGTGAACCTACAGGATCACAGGAGAAAACATCCCTGTATGCCAGACCTAACACTATGGATATATTTCAATCATCATATAATGAAGTTTACATGAACTTCAAGTAAATTTTTATCTATTGTTTAATAGTTGTTCTTTGAAAATAGTATAGAACTCTATCATGTCATTTCTAGTTGCATGAAATAAATTATACCATTAAAATCTTAAGGTTACTTCTGGTTTCAGGTACAGCATGTAAAAAGTTTAAAGTCACTAATGCATTCTAACGAAAAGTAAAAGAAAAAAAATTGAAAAAATTGAACAATAAACAACTCATAAGATTTATACTAAAATGAGTCAAACTGCTCTCCCAAAAATAGAGACACAGACAGGCAAATACAGGGAATCACAACTTGCCAGAACAGGAACCCATAAGCAGGATCTTCCGTGGAAACCAGTGCCAGATAAATAAATATGAACTGTAATTGACAAATTGATGGAGACACTGTGGATAAATCTGAAAGATAAAAGCTTTAACGGTACCTAGTTATACATTGACCATCAAAAGTTTGTGAATGCTGGATTCTCAGAGCAGATATCAAAGAAAATTCCCCTTGTGCTTCCAGCAAGAGGAAGGAAAAAGAAACTATTTTAAAAATAAATCATGTAATTCAGTTATTCTTAATAAGGCCTGCCTTTAAGAGAAACTATTTAACCAGTGCTTAAACTACTGGAAATTTATCAGAGCCTAACTGACTTATGGGAAGAGAAATACCCAACTTGAGCTTTTTCTAGCTTTTCACATGAGAGAAGACAAATGTCTAACTCCAGCTCACCCTAGCCATCCAGTCCTACTTCAGGGGAAAAGACCAAGAAACACTTTCAAAATGTACAGTACAGAGCCACAGGTTTACTAAAAGACTGAGACCTAATTATAGGACTATAGAAGATGTCCCTTCCCATTACAACTTAACAACCACATCATTAAATTCCTTCATATAGAAATTTCTTTTATCCAGAACATTATATCCAGCTATCAAGAAAAGTGTTACCAGGCACATTAAAGACAAAAACCACAGTTTGAAAAGAAAGAGCAAACATCACTGCCAGATGCACATGTGGCAAGGATGTTAGAATTATCACTGGGAATTCAAAGCAACTATGATTAATATGCCCAAAACTCTAACGGATAAAGTAAAAAGCACACAAGAACAGATAGGCAATATGAGCAGAGAGATGGAAATTATAATAAAATAACAAAAATTAAAAATAGAGATTAAAATATATACCAAAAATAAAGAATGCCTTTCATGGGCTTACTAGTAGACTGGACATGATTGAGAAGAGAATCAATGAGCTTGAGGATATCTCCATAGAAACATCCCAAACTGAAAAGCAAAGAGAATAAAGACTCTAAAAAAGGAGAACAAAATATTTAAGAGCTAAGAGGTAACTACAAAGGGTTTATCATTTGTGTAATGACAATACAAAAAGAATCAGGAAGAAAGAAAGGAACAGAAGAAATATTTGAAACAGTCATGACTGAAAATTTCCATGTTAATGTGAAACACCAAAGATACAGAAAGTTTAAAGAACAGTAAGCAGAATGAATGCCCCAAAACTACACTTAGAAATATCATATTCACTTTAAGTCAGAGGAATAACCTGGTTGTCATTTCCAGAGTGAACTCACCTTTGAGCCAGCCAAACCACTGCGTATCCTCCCACATGCGAGAGAGACCCTTGAGTCATCAAGCAGATAAAATGCTTGCAGACCAGGAGAGTGGATATGTGCCTGTGCTTAGGGCAAGATTAAGAGCCCTATGGTACCCACTCCACACCCTTTGGATATTCCTATGGCCTGCCCAAAGTCCTTACACATGCAATTAGGGCCTAAGAAACAGCCACCTTTGGCTGTCACGACTCCAGGACAAGCAAGCAGTTATGCACTATGTTCCAGGCTTGAGAAAGAGTCATATAAACCACCAGTGGCACACAAACGCAGGCCAGCTGAGATGTGTGCCCATCTCCCAGACCTGAGAACAAACCTTTTGGGTTTCCTCGAGCTGATACAACCCCAGGCCAGGTGAGAAGCCTTATGACAATATCCCAGGCCTGAGAAACAGTTTCACAGGCTTTTCCTGGAAGACATACTCCCAACCCAGCTCAGCTGAGCAGTTGTGTGCCTGCATCAGTCCGGGCCTGATAAAAAGCTCCATGGACTACCCCTGGCAAGTATGCCCCAAGGCAGGCCAAGCAACTGTGCACCTATGCCCAAGCCAGAGTAACAAACCCTTGGCCCCAACCCCAGCAAGTCAGACCCCAAATTGACTGATTCATGTTCATGCATGCACTCCTGACCAGAGAAGCAGCCTGGTGAGCCCACCCACAAAATATCTGCACCATCACTGCCACATCTCTACCAGTGTAGGTCACTGAGACACACACAAATGTCACTAGCATGGATGAGAGCTAAAGAATGTACATAAATATTATACTGTTGCATTAACGTAGAACGAAGCCAATGTACCCCACTATACCAAGACCCCCAAACTCATAAAATAATAAATCTTTCCCTACAAAACCTTTTTCATAAAATTGGAAGAGCCAATTGTTTCCTCAGAGGCTTAAAAATCAACATACAGAGGCCGGGCGCGGTGGCTCAAGCCTGTAATCCCAGCACTTTGGGAGGCCGAGGCGGGCGGATCACGAGGTCAGGAGATCGAGACCATCCTGGCTAACACGGTGAAACCCCGTCTCTACTAAAAAAATACAAAAAACTAGCCGGGCGAGGTGGCGGGCGCCTGTAGTCCCAGCTACTCGGGAGGCTGAGGCAGGAGAATGGCGTAAACCCGGGAGGCGGAGTTTGCAGTGAGCTGAGATCTGGCCACTGCACTCCAGCCTGGGTGACAGAGTGAGACTCCTTCTCAAAAAAAAAAAAAAAAAAAAAAAAAAAAAAAAAAAAAAAAAAAAAAAAAATCAACATACAGAAATAACAAACACAAAAAAGCAAGGAAGCATGAAGTCTTCTACATAACATGATAATTTTTCAAAAACAGACACCAATCATAAAAAATACATGACATTTAAGAAAAAATGAAAATATTAATCTTAAGCAAAATCAGTATGATTCAAGAGAATAAGGAGAGGTGATTTAATGAAATCAGACAAGTACTTATGATTCAAATAAAAAAATCAACAAAGAAATAGATATCGTAAAAAAGAATGAAACAGAAATTCTACAGCTGAAGATCTCAATGAATTAAAAAAAAATACAATCAAGAGTTTCAAGAACAGACTAGATAAAGTTCAAAAAGTATCTCTGACTTTGAAGACAGGTATTTCGAAATCACACAGGCAGACAAAAAAGAATAAAGAATAAAAAAGAGACCAAGTGTGGTGACTCATCCCTGTAATCCCAGCATTTTGGGAGGCTGAGGCAAGGTGATCACCTGAGGTCAGGAGTTGGAGACCAACCTGGCCAACATGGTGAAAACCCATCTCTACTAAAAATAGAAAAATTAGCCAGACATGATCGTGCATACCTGTAGTGCAGCTACTCAGGAGGCTGAGGCAGGAGAATCGCTTAAACTTGGGAGGCAGAGGTTGCAGTGAGCCGAGATTGTGCCACTACACTCCCGCCTGAGACTCCATCTCAAAAAAATAAAAATAAAAAATAAAAAAGAATGAAGAAAGCCTACAGGATTTATGGGATATCATCAAGCAAAGAAATATCTACAAGATACATGTTCCTGAAAGAGAAAAGAAGAAAGAAAAAAAAAAAAGATGTATAAAACATACTTGATGAAATAATAGCTAAAAACTTCTCAAGTATTCATTGAGAAATGGACATTCAGATCCAGGAAGCTCAAAGAACAACAAATAGACTCCAAATAAATCTTTTCTGAGGTATGTTAGAATCAGTGTCAAAAGTCAAAGAAATAAGAAAAATTATAAAAGCATCAAGAGTGACAAGTCACATCAAGTGTAAGGGAATCCCCATCAGACTAACAGCAGATTTCTCAGCAGAAATCTTACAGACCCAGAAAGAATGGGATGATATATTGAAGCCACTGAAAGAATAAAAATTCTAGCCAAAAATATTATATACAGCTAACCTAGCCTTCATAAATGGAAAGGAAATAAAACCTTTCACAGACAAACAAAAACTTGTCTGTGAAAGGGATTCATTACCACCAGACTGGCCTTACAAGAAATGTTCAAAAGAGTCTTACATCTCGAAGTGAAAAGATGGTAACAACCATCATGAAAACACGTGAATCTATGCAACTCACTGGAAATTATAAAATACACAAAGGAGAAAGAGAATCAAATATCACTACATAAAAACACCCAATCGGCCCGGCACGGTGGCTCACGTCTGTAATCCCAGCACTTTGGGAGGCCGAGGCGGGCAGATCACGAGGTCAGGAGATGTAGACCATCCTGGCTAACATGGTGAAACTCTGTCTCCACTAAAAATACAAAAAATTAGCTGGGCGCGGTGGTGGGTGCCTGTAGTTCCAGCTGCTCGGGAGGGTGAGGCAGGAAGATGGCATGAACCCGGGAGGTGGAGCTTGCAGTGAGCCGAGATAGTACCACTGCAATCCAGCCTGGGCAAAAGAGCAAGATTCTGTCAACAAACAAACAAAAAACAAACAAAAACAAAAAACACCCAATCACAAAATTAAACTATAACAAGGAAGTTAAGATACAAAAGATATACAACACAATGAGAAAACAATCGAAATGACAGTAGCAAGTTCTCACCTATCAATAATAACCTTTAATGTAAGGCTGGGCACAGTGGCTCACGCCTGTAATCCCAGCACTTTGGGAGACCAAGGCAGGTGAATCTCTTGATGTCAGGAGTTCGAGACCAGCCTGGTCAACATGGTGAAACTCCATCTTTGCTAAAAATACAAAAATTATCTGGGCATGGTGGCAAGAAACTGTAATCCCAGCTACTCAAGAGGCTGAGGCAGGAGAATCGCTTGAACCTGGGAGGCAGAGGTTGCGGTGAGCCAAGACCGCACCATTGCACTCCAGCCTGGGCAATAAGAGTGAAACTCCATATCAAAATAATAATAATAATAATAATAATCTTTAATGTAAACAAATTAAATTTCTCTTTTAAAAGACAAAATTGCTAAATAAATGAAAATTGTTTTTTTTTTTTCTTTTTTTTTTTATTATACTTTAAGTTCTAGGGTACATGTGCATAACGTGCAGGTTTGTTACATATGTATACTTATGCCATGTTGGTGTGCTGCACCCATCAACTCGTCAGCACCCATCAATTCATCATTTATATCTTGTATAACTCCCCAATGCAAGCCCTCCCTCCTCCCCCCTCCCCCCTCCCCATGATAGGCCCCAGTGCGTGATGTTCCCCTTCCCGAGTCCAAGTGATCTCATTGTTCAGTTCCCACCTATGAGTGAGAACATGCGGTGTTTGGTTTTCTCTTCTTGTGATAGTTTGCTAAGAATGATGGTTTCCAGCTGCATCCATGTCCCTACAAAGGACGCAAACTCATCCTTTTTTATGGCTGCATAGTATTCCATGGTGTATATGTGCCACATTTTCTTAATCCAGTCTGTCACAGATGGACATTTGGGTTGATTCCAAGTCTTTGCTATTGTGAATAGTGCCGCAATAAACATACGTGTACATGTGTCTTTGTAGTAGAATAATTTATAATCCTTTGGGTATATACCCAGTAGTGGGATGGCTGGGTCATACGGTACATCTAGTTCTAGATCCTTGAGGAATTGCCATACTGTTTTCCATAATGGTTGAACTAGTTTACAATCCCACCAACAGTGGAAAAGTGTTCCTATTTCTCCACATCCTCTCCAACACCTGTTGTTTCCTGACTTCTTAATGATTGCCATTCTAACTGGTGTGAGATGGTATCTCATTGTGGTTTTGATTTGCATTTCTCTGATGGCGAGTGATGATGAGCATTTTTTCATGTGTCTGTTGGCTGTATGAATGTCTTCTTTTGAGAAATGTCTGTTCATATCCTTTCCCCACTTTTTGATGTGGTTGTTTGTTTTTTTCTCGTATATTTGTTTGAGTTCTTTGTAGATTCTGGATATTAGCCCTTTGTCAGATGAGTAGGTTGCAAAAATTTTCTCCCATTCTGTAGGTTGCCTGTTCACTCCCAACTATATGCTGCCTACAAGAAATTCACCCTACATATAAGGAAACAGACTGAAAGTGAAGGGATGGAAAAAATACTCCATATAAATGGAAACCAAAAGAAAGCAAGTGTAGCTATACTTATATCAGACAAAACAGACTTTGAGTAAAAAGGTGTTGAAAGGGATCACAAAGGACACTATATGGTAATAAAAGTATCAATTCAGCAAGAGAATATAACATATATATACATACATATGCACCCAACATGGGGGCACTCAGATATGTAAAGCAAGTAATATATACCGAAAGATTGAGATAAACCCCAATACAATGATAGTTGGGGACATCAACCTCACCTGCGTACTTGTATAGTTCATCTGTACATAAAATCAATAAACATTAGACTAAAACTGCCTCATAGAAAAAAAAAAAAGTGTACCTAACAGACTTACATGGAACATTTCAACGAACAGTTGCAGAACACACATTCTTTCCATCAGCACACTGAATATTCTCTAGCACTCAACATTTATTAACACAAAAAAACTCAGAAACATTTTAAAATTGAAATTGTATCAAGTGCCTTATCTGACCACAGTGGAAGAAAACTAGAAATATGAAACAAGACTATTTGAAACTATACAAATACATGGAAATTAGACAACATGTTTGTGAACATCTAATGGGCAAATGAACAAGTTAAAAATGAAATTTTAAAAAATTCTTGAAACAAATGAAAATTAAAAAAAAAAACATAAGAAAACCTATCGAACAGAGCAAAAGCAATATTAAGAGGTAAGTTTATAGTGATAAATGCCTACATCAAAAACTAAAAGATTTCAAATAAAAAACTTTATGATGCATCTTAAAGAACTATAAAAGCAAAAGCAAAACTAACCCAAAATTAGTAGAGAAAATAAATAATAAAGATCAGGCTAAAATAAACAAAACTGCTACAAAAAGTATAAAATATTAGCAAGACAAATTGGTTTTCTGCAACAATAAACAAAATTGACAAATTATTAGTTACCATAACTAAAAACAGAGAACAAATCCAAATATAATCAGAAATGAGAAAGGGGACGCTACAATGGATATCACAGAAATACAAAGGATCCTTGGGACTACTATGAACAAACGAATATTAATAAATAAATTCAAATCCTTTAGAAAATGGATGAACTTCTGCACAAAAACAACTTATCAAGATTGAATGAAGAAACAGAAAATCCGAACAAACCAATAACAAGTATTGAGATTGAATCAGTAACGAAACGTCTCCCACCAAAAAAAGTCCAGGATCGGATGTCTTCACCACTCAATTCTATTAACATTTAAAGAGGAATTAATGCCAATTGTTCTCTAAATATTCCAAAGAATTGAAAAAGACGTGACTCCTCCTAACGTATTTTACAAGGCTAGAATTATCCTGATACCAAAACTGGACAAGGTCACAGCAAAATGAATAAATCAGATGCTAACATTTCTAACAAACAGAGATAATTTTTTGTTCAACAAAATACTAGTGAACTAAATCTAACAATACATACAAAACATAACATACTATGACCAAATAGGATTTGCACTATGGATTCAATAATACTTCAACATAAACAAATAAATGTGAGACATCACATCAACAGAATGAAGTGCAAAAATTATATGATCTACACAATACATGCAGAAAAAGCATTTGACAAAATTAAGCATCTCTTCATGATATAAATTTTCAATAAATTAAATATAGGAGAAAATTCCCTCAACACATTAAAGACTGTATATGACAATCCCACAACTAATATCATACTGAACTGGAAAACATAAAACCTTTTTTCAAAGAACTAGAACAAGACAAGGATGCCTACTGTCACCACTCTTATTCAATATAATACAGGAAGACCTAGCCAGAGCAATTAGGCAAGAAACAAAAATAAAGCACATCTAAATTGGAAAAGAAAAAGTAAATTGTCTCTGTTTGGAGATGACATGGTTTTATATGTAAAAAAAACCTAAAGAGTCTACCAAAAACAGTATAGAACTAATAAACTAATTCAGTAAAGTTACAGGATACAAAATCAACATACTAAAATCAGACGTATTTTTATAGATGAAGAATGAAATGGCTGATAAAACAAAACAGCAATTTCATTTATAACAGCTTCAAAAATCACCTGTAGGAATAATTATAACTAAGGAGGTGAAAGACTTGTCCAAGGAAAACTACAAAACCCTGATTAAAGACGTTGAAAATGATACAAATTTAAAGACATCTCATCTTCATATATTGGAATAATTATTATTATTAAAATGACCATGCTTCCCAAAGCAGTCTACAGATTCAATGCAATCTCTATTAAAAAATATCAATTACAATTACCTTCTTCACTTAAACAGAAAAACATTTTAAAATTTCTGTGGAAAACAAAAGATTTCAATATCCAAAGCAATCCTCAGCAATAAAAGCAAACCTGGAGGTGTCGCACGACCAGATTTCAAAATATAATGCAAAGCTATAGTGAACAAAACAGCATGTTACTAATATAAAAACAGACACATAGACCAATAGAATAGGACAGACAATCCAGAAATTATTACTTTATGTACAGGCAACTGATTTTTGACAGAAGCACCAAGAACATTTATCAGGGAAGTGATACCCTCTTCAATAAACTATTCTGGGAAAACTGAATATTCATATGCAGAAGAATGAAAATAGAACCCAACATTTCACCCTATATAAAAATCAACTAAAAATGGAGCAAAGGCCAAAATGTACGACCAAAAACTATAAAACTACTAGAATAAAGCATAGGGGAAACACTTAACTACATTGGTTTTGGAATCAACTTTATGAATAAGATCTCAAAAGTACAGGAAACAAAAGAAAAACCACATTGGATTATATCCAACCAGAAAGCTACTGCACAGCAATGGAAATAAAAAAAGTAAAAAGGTTTCATAAAGAATGGGAGAAAAATATTTATAAACTATTCATTCAACAGGGGATTGATATCTAGAATCTATAAGGAACTTAAATACCTCAACAGCAAAAAACAATCTGATTTTAATATGGGCAAGTGATCTGAACAGGCATTCTCAAAGGAAGACATACAAATATAATTTTTAGATGTTCACCATCAGTAATCATGAGGAAAATGCAAATCAAAACCACAATGAAGTGTCGTCTCACAACAATTAGGATAGCTTTTATCAAAAAGACGAAAAATAACAAATGCTGATAAGGATGTGGAGAAAATGCAACACATAAACTGCTGGTGGGAATGTAAACTAGTATAGACACTATAGACAACAGCATGAAGATTTCTCAAAAAGCTAATAATAGATCTACCATATAATGTAGCAATTCCACTACTGAGCATTTATCCAAAGGGAAGAAAATTATTATATCAAAGAATGATACGCACCCTAATATTTTTTGCAGCACTATTTACACTAGCCAAGATATGGAATCAACCTAGGTGTTCAATAATAGATGAATGGATAAATAAAATGTGGTATTATACATGCCACATATACAATGAAATACTATAGAGTCACAAAAGAGAGTGAAATCCTGTCATTCTTGGCAGCATGAATAGAACTGTATGACATTATTTAAGTAAAATAAGCCAGGAATGGAAAATTAAATGCCTCATATTCTCCTGATATTTGGAAGCCAAAAATGGTTGATTTCATAGAAGTAAAACCTAGAACAGAGGATACTAGATGCTGAAAAGGGTAAGGGGAGAGAAACTTGGGGAGAAATTTGTTAAAGGATAAAATAATTACAGCTAAATGGCAGAATTAAGTTCAAGCATTCCAAAGCACTGTAGGGTGACTATAGTTAGCAATAATATATAGTTTTAAATAGCTAGAAAAAGAATACTGGATATTCCTAACACAAAGAAATAATAAATGTTTGAGATGATGGATATGCTATTTATCTTGATATGCTCACTATACATTATATATATCAAAAATCACTATCTATCCCATATATGTTAATTATTACATATCAGTTAAAAATAAACCAGAAATGAATGAAATGCTATTATTTGCAGAAATTAGGATGAAACTGGAGGTCATTATATTAAGTTAAATAAGCCAAGCACAGAAAGACAAATATTGTATGTTCTCACTCATATATGAGAACTACAATAGTGAATCTTATGAAAATAAAGAATAGATTAATGCTTACCAGGGGCTGGGAGAAGTCGGGGGCCATGGGGAGAGTTTGATTAATGGGTACGAATACACAGTTAGAAGAAATGAAAGTTAGTGTTTGATAGATCAATAGGGTGACTATAGTTAACAATAATCTATTGTAACTTTCAAAATAGCTAGAGAGGAATAATTAAAATTATCCTATCATAAAGAAAAAATAAATATTTAAAACTAATGGATATCTAAAATACTTTCATTTGATCTTTACACATTATAAAAATGTATCAAATTATCACATGTTCCCTCAAAATATGTATATCCATTTATGTATCAATAAAAATTAACAAGTCAAAGGCTGTCAAATGTGGTTTAACAATTTAAATTGAAAAAATGTGTCCTCTCTTCAAGACCCAGTTGGGGAAGCAATATGTTATAATATGTCTACTTAGTATATTTCTTAGGAGTTGCCCCACTGCAACTTTTATATAGCTATTGAATTGGTAATGTCGAAGTCACAATTAAGTTTTCTTGTCATATTAATAACCTTTAAAATTCAATGAGACTAATAGTACTATATTTTAACAATTTGCCTATATCACAATAAAAGTTATTTGTTAGGGTATTTTGTTACGAGGCATTAATGTAATTATTATAGCAGCAAAAAATCAGTATTGACTATAAGTACTCAGCTACTAACTCTACATATCATCTTTGAGCACTTAAAAAGTAGTATTGAATCTGCCAAAAGAATATGAATAGCCAGCACCAGGGATCAATCTTCCTGGGATGATGCATTTTTGATATCATATTATACTTTTCCCTCTCTTGTTCCTGTTTTGAACTCAGTATCTATCCTTGTTATAACCTTCTAATATCCTGTCACAACCACTAATTTTTGTTGTTTTGTACTATCTCCACTATAAAGGATGTGCTAGGTATTCAATTATTTATAATTATAAACTTAAGTAACATTTATTTAAAAATAATAGGGTGACTATAGTTAACAATAATCCATTGAACCTTTCTAAAATAAATTTGTTTAATTTAGTTTATAATACATTTTAATAAATTTTAAAATAAAATCCATTGTAATAATTTAAAAAAAAACTATTTAACTTCAAAAATCTAGCCAAAGTAAAACTTTCAAATATTTCTGCTGTCCTTTTAAACATTTTAAAATGTCTGTAATTTACATATTATATGGCTTATAAAAACCTAGAAATAAAATCTCAAAATTCACAACCCTTCCAACTGGAGTTCACTTTCCATAATGGTAAAAATTGTGACATATTTATCCTTTGCAATACAGAATAAGACAAACAAGCCAGAGGTTTAGTAGTAGGTTAAGTAAATGGGGCAACTAGACCTTTGTTTTAGAGCCACTTTGATAATGAAATTACTGAGGACAAAAGAGGTAGGCAATGCAGCTACAGTATGAAATTTCTATAAGAATACCTTAAAATTGCAGAACGTTTTGCCATTTTCAAAGCTCACTGATGAACTTTTTTCTCATGTGACACTTACTAATAACTCTGTTTTAAGCAATTATCCTCTCTATTTTAGAGATAACATAGAGAAGCTCATGTCTTTGGGATTTTCTCCTTTATTTTCTAGGTATATTGAGGTAAAACAAACAACTAAAAATTATAAATATTGAGGATGTACAGTGTGATATTCTGATATATGTTTACATCATGAAATAATTACCCCGATCAAACTAATTAATATACATCACCTCACACTGTTACCTTTTTTTTTGTGGTAAAAGCATTTAAATTTAACACATTTCAATTATACGATACAGTATTAACTATAGTCACTATGCTATACATTAGTTTCTCAGAACTTATTTATCCTGCATAAGTGAGATTTTGTACACTTTGACCAACAATTCCCTCAGCCCCTACCAACCACCATTGACTCTCTATTTTTATAAACTTGACTTTTTTTTTGATTTCACGTATAAGTGAGATCATGCAGCATTTGTCTTTCTTTGCCAGTTTTACTTCAGTTAGCACAATGCCTTTCAGGTTCATCTATGTTGTTGCAAATGACAGAATTTCTTTTTAGAGGCTTAATAATATTTATTGTCTACATATGTCATACTTTCTTTATTCATTCTTCTGTCAATAGACATTTAGGTTCACTCAATATTTTGGCTATTATGAGTAATTCCACATGACACAAAAATGCAGATATCTTTTGAGATAGTGTTTTTAATCATTTTGGATATATATCCAGAAGTGGAGTTATAGAACATGTGATAGTTCTGTTTTTAATTCTTTGAAGAAACTCCATATTATTTTCCATAATAGCTGTACCAATTTACATTCCCACCAGTAGCAAACAAGTATCCTCATTCTCACCAACATGTATCTTTGAATCTTTTGATAATAGCCATCCTAACAGGTGTGAGGGAATATCTCATTGAGGTTTTGATTTGCATTTCCTGGATGACTAGCATTGTTGAGTATCTTTTAAAATATGTGTTGGCCACTTGTATGTCTTCTTTGGAATAATGTCTATTCAGATCCTTTGCCCATTTTTAATCAGTTTCTTTGTCATGTTTTGTTTTTATTCGTTCTTTAGCTATTAAATTATAGGAATTTCTTCTGTATTTCGGATATTAAACCCTTATCAGATACATGGTGCTAAGGTTTGAACATATGCCCCCCCAAAAATTCAAGTGTTAGAAACTTAATTCCCAATGCAACCTTGCTGGAAGGTGGGGCCTAATAGAAGCTGTATAGAGTAGGAGGGCTCTGCCTTTTGATTTCTCATTGGATCCATTGGTTGTTTGTGTGCGATTTAATTTTCACACATTGTAAAATGCTGCAGTTTTTCTTGTTATTAATTTCTAGTGTCATAGCATGATGGTTGGAAATGATTATTGACATGATTTTAATCTTCTTGAATTTGTTGAGATTTGTTTTGTGCCCTAACTTATGTTCTATCCTGGAAGTAGTTCTGTGTGTGTTTGACAAGTACATGTATTCAGCTGATGCTGTAAGGAATATGTATGTTAGATCCATTTGTCTAAAGTGAAGGTCAAGTCCATTGTATCTTCATTGATTTTCTGACTGGATGATCTATCCATTGCTGAATGCAGGGTATTGAATCTCCCTACTATTATTGGATTACTGTCTATTTCTCTCTTCAATTCTGTTAATGTTTGCTTAATAGATTAGGTGCTCTGATATTGGGTTTGTATATATTTACCATTTCTACAGCCTCTTGATCTCTTTGGGTTATCATTTGTGTGGAATATATTTTCTCATCCTTTCACTTTGAGCCTATGTGTGTCCTTAAACCTAAACCGAGTCTCTTGTAAACAACATATAGTTAGATCTTGTTTTCTATCCATTAAACATCTGTTTTTTTGATTGCAGAATTTATTTACATTCAAGATAATTATTGGTATGTAAGGACTTAGCATTACCATTTTGTTAAATGTTTTCTGACTGTTTTGTAGTTTCTTTGTTCTCTTCTTCTCTTGTTTTCCTTTATGATTTAATCATTTTGCATACTGGTATGCTTTGATTCCTTTCTGTTTCTCCTGTGTATCTACTGCAGGATGTTTTGTGACATTGCAATGAGGCTTACATACAGCATCCTATAGTGATATCAGTTTATTTTAAGATGATAACAACTTAATTTTGACATGTCTTTATTTTCTGTTAGTACTGTTATAATACATATATTGCAAGTATTTTTGTCTTTCCTTCTAAATTGTGACCTCCAGAAAGTCAATGTTAAATGTAACTCTTTAGACTCAGTACCTAAATCAGTGCCTAAATGCTCAATAAATATTTAGCAATTAAACATGTGAATCAATCAAAGTGTTGTGTGGCTATAAATAGGATCAAATGAATATAGATAGGAGAATTAATACTAAAACTCAGAACTTCTGATATTTAATCTAATACTACTTTTACTTATTCAATATGATTCAGGTGTTCATGTCAAGGTTGGATAATAGCTTGGAGAATGTGAGGTCTGAGGGTTCCCAAATCAGGAATTTCCCCATTGAAACAAATACAAAATTGAAAAATATTCAACACTTACTCTATGCCAGACATTATTCTAGGTTTCAGAATTACAGCAATGATGTCCTTGGCATGAGCAGTCTTACGTTCTACTGGAGGAGATATACCATAAGCAAGTTAGTAAATATATGATAGATCAGGAATAAAAGGAATTTGGTAGGAGTTGATGTCAGATAATTTGATAGGAGCTACATCATGTAGGGCCTTATAGGTCATTGTAAAGATTCAAGTGGGTGAGTAATAACATCTTTTTTGTATTTTAAGATTGCTCTATTTACTGTGCAATTATGTGGGGAGCAAAGATAAAAGCAGATAAACCAGTACGGTAATTCAAATGAGAGATAATGTTGTCTTGAACTAAAGTGCAATGGAGATGATGAAGAATAATGACATGATAAGAACTCATTATACTCTGAATATATTTAAATGGTAGAAATGACAGCATTAGTTGTAGAATTGAATGTAAGGTTGAGAGAAAGAGTAGTCAGTAATTAGCCCTCTCAAAGCCTGAGAAAATTGGAGGATTGAGTTTACATTTACTGAGATGAGAAATGGGACCACATATTTTGTTTTCCGTATTATGATGATCTGATATCTGGGGTCTTGCTGACCACAGAAAGACTGCTCCTCTAGGGCTCACCCATGTCTAGAAATAATAAACTAGTTACCTGCAAGATTGTTTTTTAAATGCAAAACAAGCAATCCAGAGACCACAACCTCAAATATCTCCTATATTTGGCTCACTCAGGTCCACTGTTAACCGACCATAATCACTGTAAGGGCAGGTACCAAACAACTAGGGGCATCACATTCCTCATATTGTCTTGATATTATTCAAACCAATCAACAGTAAGCCTGTTTACTTTGCCTCATCCATTCCTTCCCTTGGAAACCTCAATAAAGGCTCTTGTCTGCACTTTCCCCCTACCTCTACCTGCTTACCAAATGAAGGTCCCTTGTCCTCTCAACCCCCTGTTCATGACATGTCATGCTTCCTCCTTTTAGAATCTTTCAAGATAACATACTATCTTTTCAATGATATTCATCTCTTTACCTTTTGATCTTTTTTTTTACCAGAATAATAGTAAAACCCAGACTTTAAAGCCATGAAGAATGTCATTTTGGGCATAATTAAAATATGTCTTAATTATGGAGAAATTGGAACCCTTATACCTACTTGGTGGGAATGCAAAATGTTGTAGCCACTATGGAATACAGTATGGAGGTTTCTCAAAAATTAAAATAGAACTACCATATGACCCAGCAACCCCATTTCCAGATATTTATCCAAAACAGTTGAAATCAGGATGTCAAAAAGATGTTAGCATACCCATGCTCACTGCAGTACTATTTACAATAGCAAAGATGCAAAATCAACCTGATGGCCATCCTCAGATAAATGGGTAAAGAAAATGTGGTATATATTCACACTAGAATACTAGTCAGCCTTTAAGAGAAGAAACTCCTGTCATATTTGACAACATTGATAAACCTGGAGGCCATTATGCTAGGTAAAATAGGCAGGAACATGCAGATAAATACAACATGATCTTATATGTGTAATCTAAAAAAGTTTAGCACATAGAAGCAGACAATAAAATGGTAGTTGTGAGACATGTGTCTGTTGGGGCATAGTGGTCAAAACAGCAAAGGTTCTGTTGGATAGAAGGAATAAGTTCAACAGGCCTATTTTAGAACATGGAGACTATAGTTAAAGGATAGCATTAGGAGATATACCTAATGTAAATGACGAGTTAATGGGTGCAGCACACCAACACGGCACATGTATATATTTGTAACAAACCTGCACATTGTGCACATATACCCTAGAACTTAAAGTATAATAAAAAAGAAAAAAATAACAATGCATTGCATTCTTGAAAGTAACCCTAAGAGAGTAGATTTGAGAGTCTGCATTACAAATAACTGACAAGCATATAAATTAATGCATATATTAAATATTTTGATTTAGCTATTCCACAAATTACACATTTACTTTTTTTTTTTCAACTTTTATTTTAGATACAGGGGTGTGTGTGCAGTTTTGTTGCATGGGTATATTGTACCTAGGTAGTGATTATAGTACCCAATATATAGATTTTTGCCCCTTCCTTTCCTCTTCTCTCTAGTAGTCTGCAATGCCTATTGTTTCTAAGTTAATGTCAATAGGTGCTCAATATTTAGCTCCCACATATAAGTGGAAATATGTGGTATTTTGTTCTCTGTTCCTGCATTAATTTCCTTAGGATTATGGCCTCTAGCTTCTTCCACGTTGCTCCAAAAGGTTATGATTATATTCTTTTTTGTGGCTGCATAGTATGCCATGGTGTACATGTACAACACTTTTTTTTTTTTTTTTATTCCATCCACCACTAATGGATACCTAGACTGATTCCATGTCTTTGCTATTGTGAATAGTGAAGCAATGTGAGTTCATGTGTCTTTTTGGTATAATTATTTATTTTCTTTTGGGTATATACTCAGTAATGGAATTGCTGTGTTGAAGGAATGCTCTGTGTTTAATGTTCTAAGTTCTTTGAGAAATCACCGAATTTCTTTCTAGTGTGGCTGACAAATTTACATTCCCACCAACAGTATATATGCATTTACTTGCCTCTGAAATCTTGCCAGATTCTGCTATTTTTTTTTACTTTTAGTAATAGCCGTTCAGCCTAGTGTGAGATTGTATATCATTTGGGTTTTGATTAGCATCTCTCTGATGACCGGTGATGATGGTATTTTTTCATATGTTTATTGACTGCTTGTATGTATTCTTTTGAGAAGTATCCATTCATATCTTTTGCCCATTTTTAAAGGCGTTAATTGTATTTTGCTTGTTGACTTCTTTAAGTTTACTACATATTCTGAATATTAAACATTTATTCGATGCATAGTCTGTAAATATTTTCTCCCATTCTGTAGTTTGTCTGTTTTCTCTCCTGGTAGTTTTTTTTTTTTTTTTTCTTTTTTTTTGTCCTGTGGAAAAATTCTTTATTTTAATTAGGTCTCACTTGTCAATTTCTGTTTTTGCTGCAATTCCTTTGGGGGACTTAGCAAAAATTTTTTTTGACAAGGTCAATATTGAGAAGGATATTGCCTAGGTAGTCTTCTACGATTTTATAATTTGAGTTTTGACATTTAAATATTTAATCCAACCTGAGTTAATTTTTGTATGTGGTGAAACGTAGGTGTCCAGTTACATTATTGTACATATGACTGTCTGGTTATCTCAGCACCATTTATTGAAGAGAGGGTTGTTTCCCCATGCTTTTCTTTTGTCATCCTTGCAAAAGATCAGATGGTTGTAATTATGTGGCTTTATTTGTGAGTTTTCTATTCAGTTCCATTGGTCTCTGTATCTGATTTTGTACCAGCATCTTGCTGTTTCTTTTACTATAGCATTATAGTATAGTTTGAAGTGGAGTAGTGTGATGTCTATGGCTTTATTCTTTTTTCTTATAATTGCTTTGGCTATTTGGGCTCTTTTTTAGGTTCCAGATGAATTTTAGAATAGTATTATCTAATTCTGTGAAAAATGGCATTGGTAGTTTAATAGGAATAGCATTGAATCTGTAAGTTGCTTTAAGCAGTATGGCCATTTTAATGATACTGATTCTTCAAATCCATTAGCATGGGATATTTTTTCCACTTATTTACGTTGTCTCTGATTTCCTCCAACAGTTTTTTGTAGTTATCCTTGTAGAGTTTTTTTTTGTTGTTGTTTTTTGTTTTACCTCTTTGGTTAGCTGTGTTGTTAGGTATTTTATTTTCTTTGTGGCTGTTTTAAGTTGGATTGTGTTCTTAATTTGAACACTCAGCCTGTACCTTATTGTTGTGTAGAAATGCTACTGATTTTGTATCCTAAAACTTCACCAAAATTATCAGTTCTCCTAGCTTTTTGGCTGAGTCTTTAGGGTTTTTTAGGTATGGTATCATATTGTCAGTGAAGAGAGATAGTTTAACTTCTTCTTTTCCTATCCAGATGCCTGATATTTCTTTCTTTTGCCTGATTGCTCTGGCTAGGACTTTCAGTATTACGTTGAATAGAAGTGGTGAGAGTGGATATCCTCGTGTTCTTCCAATTCTTAAGGAGAACGGTTTTAGCTTTTGCCTTTTCAGGATGATGTTGGCTGTGAGTGTGTCGTAGATGGCTCTTATTATTTTGATGTATCAAAACGCCTAGTTTGTTGAAGGTTTTTATTATGAAGTGATGTTGGATTTTATCAGAAGCTTTTCTGTATCTATTGAAATGATCATAAGGTTTTTTGTCTTAATTCTGTTTATGTGGTGAATTGCATTTATTGATTTGTGTATGTTGAACTGACCTCACATACTAGGAATAAATCTTATTGATTGTGGCAAATTAGCTTTTTGATGTGATGCTGGATTCAGATTGCTGGTATTTCATTGAGGATTTCTACATCTGTGTTCATCAGGAATATTGACCTGAAATTTTCCTTTTCCTTTGTATCTTTGCCAGATTTTAGCATTAGGCTGACATTGGCTTCATAGAATGAGTTACAGAGAGCTCCTCCTCCTCATTTTTTAAAAATAATTTTAGTAGGATTGGCACCAGCTCTTCTTTGTATACTTGGTAGGATTCAGCTGTGAATCCATTTGGTCCAGAACTTTCTTTGGTTGGTAGGTTTCTTTTTTGTTACTGATTGCATTTCAGAGCTCAGTATTGTTCTATTCATGTTTTCAATATCTTCCTGATTCAATCCTGGAAGATTGTGTTTCCAGGAACTTATGCATTTCCTCTAGATTTTCTAATTTGTGTGCATATAGGTTTTTATAGTATCCTCTGATGGGTTTTTTTTTGTGTGTTTCTTTCTGTGGAATCAGTTGTAATGTAATCTTTCTCATTTCTAATTTTACTCATTTGGATCTTTACTTATTTGGATCTGTGATTTGGTGAAGTGTTCTGTAGATTTCTGTTGGGTCAGGTTGGTGAATTGTCAAGTTGAAGTCCACAGTTAGTTTTTTTGTTAGATTTTTTGCCCCAATGATCTCCTGTCTTTTCATCCAGCTTGCCACTCTATTTTTTTAAGTGGAGTGTTATTTCCATTTACATTCACAATTATTATTGATATATGAGATTTCGATCCTGCCATTGTCTTGTTTGCTATTTTTTATGTAGACTTACTTGATTACTAATTTTTCTTCATTCTGGACCCAACACTTTAATCAAGGTACTGAATGTTAAGTTAGGTAAGTGACTTTGGGCAAATATCTTACCTCTCCATACATGTGTATACATTTTTGAAACCATAATGTTGGGCACAATAAATGCATACAATATTTATTACTCAACTAAAAATAACTTATTTTCAATAGGGAAAAAGAAACATTCATAATTCAGTAGCTGAACAAGTAGAATTACAAACCAACAATTAAGCCAATAGTTAATCAAAACTTTACACAAAGCCTATTGTCTGACCTCCTAATAAAATATGATGTAAGGAAATTAAATATAAAAATATATAAACCAGTTAATGCTGGTAATAACCCTGTATTTTGGGTAAAACCATTTAAATGACACAAGTAAACAATTGGGTTTTTTTTTCATACAAAGCCTAAATTTGACTGTCTCACTTTAGTCAAGCTCTAAAGTCAAGTTCAATTTTCCAGTTTTGACTAAGATGTTTCTTAGATATATTGCTGAATCCCTAGTGAAGGAAATAAGTAACAGGTTCAATTTTAAATATTGATTGCATCTATCATTTTTGAATGATTTCTGAATATGTAAAATAATAATCTTTTTTCTTTGTGGAACTGATTCAGATATGATGTTTTCATGAACTTGAGAGATCTAAATTTTTATGCAAATGCAAAAAACAGTATTTGAGCAGAATGTGTGTAGCATTACAGGGTAAGATGGATGAGACACAAGAGAACTGTATTCATTAAATATAAGAGGGATGGCCCATAAAGTAATGTAAAAATAAAACAGTAAAATTCAATTTGACTCTCAGAGTGTTTGTGTCATTACATTTCCTGGTAAAGAGATTTTCGTATAACAAGTGCTCTGTTATTTGTCCTTGATCAAGTCACTTATCCCCTCCAGGCCTCAGTCTCCTTTATTATAAATTACTGATTTTTTAATATCTCAACTATTTGCTCTCTAGAAACACTTCAAAAATGAATAAATCAGAACTATGTACAATTGAGGGGTGTTCATGTGATGAAAAAATGAGAAACTGAGGTTTAAGTGCCCATATTGCAGAGTTCAAGTTTATTAGTTAATCCAAATTTATCAATTATGCAAACCTCTAACACAGATATACTTTATACTTTGTATTTTATACCTTGTTTATCCAGATTTTTGAGTGAATCTCAGATTAGCAAAGCTAAAAGATGCATACATAAAAGACAGATTGGATAAGGACTTGGCAAGTGTGGAAAGTTTTATTTATAAGTGGAGTTCCAAGGTCAGCCTGCAAGCATTAGGTAAGTCAAACATATGTGTCATAATCTATGATATTGTGTCACTGTAAATAAAACAGACCCCAAGTTATTTGTCCTGCAGATCTTTCAGAAATACAAGATTTAATGATTGAGATGGAACTCCAGATGAAAGTCATAATGTCTATAGAAGTCATTTAATCAACTAATTTTTCTTCATTCTGGGCCCAACACTTTAATCAAGGTGCTGAGTATTAAGTTAGGTAAATGACTTTGGGCAAATACCTTATATCTCCATAATCTTTTCATAAAATAAATATGATAAGAGAATCATATTTATCATCAAAAGTACATCATAAAACCTTCCCAACTTACCTTACACAACAGTTGAATAAGTTCATGAGAAACAGTCTAAAAAATGTAAAATACAATTTACATGTAGTTTTGAAGGTCAGTCTATCTACACCCTATCAAATTCTAAAGGCCGAGGTCAAGTTCAACATTTTTCAAAAAATCTACTCAAGGAGCACCAACTCAGTATGTTTTCATCTATTTATTATATTGCTTACTATTTATCTTCTTAATCATACTGTAACTTGATAACAGAAATGAACATATCTGATAATACTTTGATATTTTTGACTTTACCTAGCACAGGGCTAAGAAGGTAATAGACATTCAGTAATTATTTTTCAATGGTAATTAAAACACAGAACATGAAATCTACTCAATCAAAAATTCTGTAAGTGTACACTGCAGTATTGTTAGCCATATATGTATTTTGTACAACAGATTTCTACACGTTTTTCAACTTACATGATTAAAATTCTGACTCAATGCACAGTAGCACTCCATTTTTACCTTACCTTACACCCTGGAAGCTAGCATTATACTTTAAGAATTATTTTCTACATACAAAATAATTTATTATTAAAAGATCTGAAATATTCTTAACAAATCTAAGGACTTTGGGTCTGTGATTAGTTGATACTCTCGAAGACTCTGTCAACATAGATTATGTACCAAACACTTACCATAGGCCTCCCTCCAGATTTGTCTTAGGTTTTCTGGAAGGGTCTTTTTGCCTCCTTGCAGCTACCCGGCTGGTCATGCTCTTTGCTTGCGCTTAAATTTTCTGTTTTCCATGAAAAAAAATGTGACATATCTTTGTTTACAGGGTCAATGCTGAAGACAATGCTCTTGAATATAAACCTTACTGAATAATTGATGGGCATAAAAATACATCGTTTATCTCTATCTCCTATTCTCCATTCTGCTTGCCTCCTAACCCACGTCATTCAATGCTCATTTCGTCAGATAAGACTTTTTGTAAGTCTTCCAACGGATCTATGATTCTAATGTAACCTATTTATTTTCAACAACAACAAAAAAGGTCTCTCTAAAGCATTTTATTTGATCCATCACCAACCTATTTGAAACAATGCAACATATCCCAATTGTTGACAGAATCAAGTACAAACTCCCTCATATAAAATCCAAAGTAATCCATTACAAGGCCTCAACATATCCTTCTCCCAGCGTTATTATCTATTAAATACTGCATTTCCACCTTACATTTTAGTCAAGTCATATCATTTGCCATCTTGCAGCACATCCTCTTCTGATTTACTACTTTTACATTGTTCATGATATTCCATTTTTTTCTGAGATCTTTCTACCTCTCAGCTTGTTGAAATCCCACTTATTTTTGTGGATTTAAACAACACATTATCAAATGATGTCAAATAATGTTTATATCACTCTTACATGATTACATTCTGCTCTGTGCTGCACTTATTTGTACATATTTTGCATGTGTTTTGTCACCTCTACTTGAGAGCAGAGATTATCTTCTGTTCACCTGTGTATCCATCTACAATACCTAATATATAGGAAATACTCAGCAAACGTGTTATTATATATTGAAATTCAACTGAAAAAAATAGTTTTTCTTGTCAAAGAGGCTTTCATAAATATTATAAATAAAGACTTTCTGGATCGTAAATTGAGACACGTATTAAAAATGATGCTAGAAGCAACATTTGTGGCTGCATATTAGAAATAGGGGGTAGATTAAACCTTAATTTATGGCTCACTAAAGTATGCTATTCTAGTAACCATGAAAAAGTATAATGCAATAAGAAACAGCACATATGAAAAAATATGTAGAGAGGTTGAGTTCCATGTATTATATAATGAAAAAAGAAATCTCAAATAAATGCCATGAATAAAGGAAAATAAATTCTCAAAAGTACATATTTATTGGAAGTCTAAATTCCCTTAATATGAATAAAATAGGATTAATCCAGGAGAGATGTTGTCAAGGGCAATAGGGAAAATGTGTCTGAGTAGAGAAGAACCTGACAAAATTATAAAGTAAAAATTGAAAAAGCCAAAACAATACAATACAAATGGAAAAAAAGTGACAGCAGACACAATAGAAACAAAATAAGGCTTTCACATGTTTTAATGGGATATGCTGATTACTTAAAGTTATTTGAGAACTGCTGGAATTACGATGCTGAAATATTTTTATGCTAGCACATATTGGCTTTCATATGATATAAATAATTAACTTCAAAGGGTAGTAGCCCCTCCTCCCCACCTCCAGCTTAAAATCAAACTGTCAGACTGTCACTCCAGGTGAGCACCATCTCATGGATTCCCTAAGTATGACTGAAATGTGCCCAGTCCTTGCTTACTCAGCCCACCAGGCAACCTTTTTCATGCCTTTTTAGTATCAAGGGGTGACCAACGACACAGCTTTAGGTCACCATGTCAACCCTGGTCGCACTCACCTTTTCTAGCATGCTAGCTTGTATTGTTTCCAGGCTGACAGAGTTAGTGCAGGAGGACGGAGTGGCATAATTGTCAATTTATTGATGTCCTGACTCCTGTGATGAAGAGTTTGCCTTAAATTGTGGAGCACAGAAGCTGTCTTCTTTATTCCATGACAGTATCAAAATTCACTCTTAGTATCTCAATAAAAGCTAACTGAGATGGACAGGATGGGATATTGGGAAAGAGCACTGGACTGTATGTGAGAAGTACTGAATTCTAGTTTCTGTAGAGCCTGAGTGAGAATTCCTGAATGAGGAGCTGAAATGGCATTGAGGGCTTTAATACAGTGGAAATAGCATGACATTTGGAAACAGCAGATATGTGTTTATGTAGTTAAACCTTCTTCAGTTCAGTGGTTTTCAAATCTTCAAACCTCAGTTTTCTCACCTCTAAAGTAAGGTCAATAGTTACTGATATGGTTTGGCTCCATGTCCTCATAATCTTATCTCATGTTGTAGCTCCTATAATTCCCACATGTTGTGAGAAGGACCCAATGGGAGTTGATGGAATCATGGAGGCAGATCTTTCCCATGCTGTTCTCGTGATAGTGAATGGGTCTCCCAAGGTTTGGTGGTTTTTAAAAACAGGAATTTCCAACAATTGTTTGCTGATGAATAATAGGTGAAAGAACAAAGTGCATTAGCAATAAAGCTATTTTTGCCTCTCTATCTTTTCTAGCTGTGTTTAGATTGAAAGCTATGTATTATTGGGAATTGTCTACTCCCACTGGAATACGAGTTCCTCAATGGGAGAGAGCCTCACAGAATTATCATCATTGTGCTTCAAGCACATAGAACATTGTCTTATACAAAACAGACAACAAATATGGTTTAAGAGAGTGGAATAAATGAAGCAAACATCGTTTCATAGTCCATTTGGCACTGCCTTATATTGTCCTTGATATACCTGCCTCTTAATTTCTGTTGAAATCCTGGTTACCATCTGCACTTTGGATAGACATTTTCTAATATCTGACTATTCCCATTTGGGCCAGTTTTACACTGGTTCTTTTATTTAGAATATCCAATTATTTTTAGAAATTTTAAAACTTAACAAAATATTTTGTCTCCATAAATAATATTTAATTGAGGATTCTTCCTGAAAACATGCAAATGTAAATTTATTTTGCTTTTTTTTATTTTATTTTTTTTTATTATATTTTAAGTTCTAGGGTACATGTGCATAACGTGCAGGTTTGTTACATATGTAAACTTATGCCATGTTGGTGTGCTGCACCCATCAACTCGTCAGCACCCATCAATTCATCATTTATATCATGTATAACTCCCCGATGCACTCCCTCCCTCCTCCCCCCTCCTTATAATAGGCCCCAGTGCGTGATGTTCCCCTTCCCGAGTCCAAGTGATCTCATTGTTCAGTTCCCACCTATGAGTGAGAACATGCGGTGTTTGGTTTTCTCTTCTTGTGATAGTTTGCTAAGAATGATGGTTTCCAGCTGCATCCATGTCCCTACAAAGGACGCAAACTCATCCTTTTTTTATGGCTGCATAGTATTCCATGGTGTATATGTGCCACATTTTCTTAATCCAGTCTGTCACAGATGGACATTTGGGTTGATTCCAAGTCTTTGCTATTGTGAATAGTGCCGCAATAAACATACGTGTGCATGTGTCTTTGTAGTACAATAATTTATAATCCTTTGGGTATATACCCAGTAGTGGGATGGCTGGGTCATATGGTACATCTAGTTCTAGATCCTTGAGGAATTGCCATACTGTTTTCCATAATGGTTGAACTAGTTTACAATCCCACCAACAGTGTAAAAGTGTTCCTATTTCTCCACATCCTCTCCAACACCTGTTGTTTCCTGACTTCTTAATGATTGCCATTCTAACTGGTGTGAGATGGTATCTCATTGTGGTTTTGATTTGCATTTCTCTGATGGCGAGTGATGATGAGCATTTTTTCATGTGTCTGTTGGCTGTATGAATATCTTCTTTTGAGAAATGTCTGTTCATATCCTTTGCCCACTTTTTGATGGGGTTGTTTGTTTTTTTCTCGTATATTTGTTTGAGTTCTTTGTAGATTCTGGATATTAGCCCTTTGTCAGATGAGTAGGTTGCAAAAATTTTCTCCCATTCTGTAGGTTGCCTGTTCACTCTGATGGTAGTTTCTTTTGCTGTGCAGAAGCTCTTTAGTTTAATTAGATCCCATTTGTCAATTTTGGCTTTTGCTGCCGTTGCTTTTGGTGTTTTAGACATGAAGTCCTTGCCCATGCCTATGTCCTGAATGGTACTACCTATATTTTCTTCTAGGGTTTTTATGGTATTAGGTCTAACATTTAAGTCCCTATTTGAAAAGGTCTTCTGCCAAATGCTAAAAAGATACAATGAGACATGGTTTGCCTACAAACGGCTGATTTTCCTGGAGGTCAGAGATAGCTACATGTTCAAAGTGTTTGGCTTCTCTGGAACTGCTGCTGTCTTGGACAGCTAGTTTTTGAGGACATACTATTCATAGTGAAATAAAGTCAAGGTTGTTTCATTTCTATTGATTAGAAAACATGAATGTGTAATAAAACTCTTCCATTTTTGGGCAGGTTTAATTATATAATGTCATATATGTGAAAATATTTGTCTAGAGCCAAATAGAGGAATTAGAATTACTGGATTAAAAGACTCTTTGAATTTATACATCTAAAAGAGTTAGTCAAATTTTCCTTTTTGATAATTTTATAAATTTATATTCCCAATAGCAATATTGCTATACAACCTCAATAACACGGTGTTACTGGACTTACCTATTTTGGTCATGTGGATTGATGAAAAATAAATATCATTATATTACTTGTAAAAAAAAAAAAAAACTCTCCACAGCCCCTACTTGTATTCTGGGAATATAAGAGAATGTGTGGAAGGACTTTTTTTCTCTCCTCAATGCCTCACAGAGATTGAACAATATTAACTATAAAGAAAATATAAATGTACAGAATAATTTTTATATAAGATGTGTATATACAAATAAAATATTCATTTTCTATCAAAAAAAAAAAACAGGAATTTCTTGGCACAAGCTCTCTCTTTGCCTGCTGCCATCCATGTAAGATGTGACTTCCTCCTCCTTGCCTTCTTCCATGATTGTGAGACCTCCCCAGCCATGTGAAACTATAAGTTCCATAAACCTATTTCTTTTGTAAATTACTGAGGCTTGGGTATGTCTTTACCAGCAGCATGAAAACGAACTAATACGGCTACTAAACTGTAACTGTTGTGGTTAGAGTCAAGGTAGATTAAGGGATGAGAATGTTCTTTCTAAATTTAAGTAATCACAGAAATGCTATTATTAACTCACCGTGTAACCTCAATAAAAACGTTGTTGATCTGTAATTTGTTTTCTTAACCTGTAAAATTAGGGAAATTAAAAGCAGTTATATCTGGGACAAATATATACAATTTGTAAATACTATGTGTATATAAGCCAAACAAAAAATAAATGACAATGATTTAGAAGGAAGGAAGAGAATTATGGCAACTTTAATTGCTCTTAAAAGTCCTGTTTTCAATTCCTCAAAGACCTAAACACAGAAATATCATTTGACCCAGCAATTCCATTACTGGATATGTATTCAAAGGAATATAAATCATTCTATTATAAAGATACATGCATGTGTATGTTCATTGCAGCACTGTTCACAATAGGAAAGACATGAAATCAATCTAAATGCCCATCAATGGTAGTCTGGATAAAGAAAATGTGGTACATATACACTACTGAACACTATGCAGACATAAAAAAAGAATGAGATGATGTATTTGCAGGAACATGGATGGAGCTGGAAACGAGTATCCTTAGCAAACTAATGCAGGAACAGAAAACCAAATACTACATGTCCTCACTTATAAGTGGCAGTTAAATGATGAGAAAACATGGACACAGAGATGGGAGCAACACACACTGGGGTCTATTGGAGTATGGAGGGTGGAAGAAGAGAGAGAATGAGGAAAAATAACTAATGGGTACCAGGCTTAATATTTGGGCGACAAAATAATCTGTACAACAAACCCCCATGACACAAGTTTACCTATATAACAAACCTGCGTGTGTATCCCTAAACTTGAAATAAAAAATAAATAAAAATATAAGTCCTGCCTTCTTCAGGTCTTAAAAAACACTACTGCTTCATCACTGCCCCTAGAACAGTGTTCTCTCAAGCAGAGCACATGAGGGAAAATTGACTGGACATCAAAAAATATTTAATGTATTATTCATGTTTACTTGTAAATGTCCTTTTCTGACAGTTTTTGTACATGTTGTATCATGCATAAAATATTCTTTCACCTCAATAATACTGTTGTTTTTATTAAAATGGATCAAGTAGTACATGCATCAAACCAAAATATATATGATTAAAAATTATTAATTGGTAAATTTATGCCTTCTTTCCAACTTTTATTTTAAGTCAGTGGTACATGTGCAAGATGTGTAGGTATGTCACATAGGTAAACGTCTGATGTGGTAGTTTGCTGCACAGATCATCTGATCACCTAGGTATTAAGCCCACTATCCATTAGCTCTTCTTTCTGATGCTCTCCCTTCTCCCACCCCTCACTCTCCAGCAGGCCCCAGTGTGGGTTTTCCCCTCCCATGTGTCCATATGTTCTTATTATTCAACTCCCACTTACAAATGAGAACATGCAGTATTTCATTTTCTGTTCCTGTGATATTTGGCTGAGGATAACGGCATCCAGCTACATCCACATTCCTGCAAAGGATATTATCTTGTTCCTTTTTATGACTGTGTAGTATTCCATAGTGTATGTGTACCACATTTTCTTTATCCAGTCTATGATTGATGGGCATTTAGGTTGATTCCATGTCTTTGCTATTGTGAATAGTGCTGCAATGAATATACACGTGCATGTATCTTTATAATAGAATGGTTTATATTCTTTTGGGTATATACTCAGTAATGGAATTACTAAGTCAAATGATATTTCTGCATCTAGGTCTTTGAAGAATCCTCACACTGACTTCCATAATGGTTGAACTAATTTACACTCCCACCAACACTGTAAAAGCATTCCTTTTTCTCCACAACCTCGCCAGCATCTGTTGTTTTTTGACTTCTTAATAATAGTCATTTTTATGGGTGCAAGATGATGTCTCATGGTGGTTTTGATTTGCATTTCTCTAATGATCGGTGATGTTGAGCTTTGTTTCATATGTTTGCTGGCTGCATAAATGTCTGCTTTTGAGAAGTGTCTATTCATATCCTTTCCCTGCTGTTTGATGGGGTGGTTTATTTTTTTTCTTGTAAATTTGTTTAAGTTTCTTTTAGATGTTGGATATTAGACTTTAGTCTGTTAAATATATTGCAAAAATGTTCTATTATTCTATAGGTGGTCTATTCACCTGATGATAGTTTTTTTTTTTTTTTTTTTTTTTTTTTTTTGCTGTGCAGAAGCTCTTTAAGTAGATCCCATTTGTTGATACTTGCTTTTGTTACAATTACTCTTGACTTCTTCATCACGAAATCATTGCCCATGCTTATATCCTGAATGCTATTGCCTATATTTTCTTCTAGGGTTTTTATAGTTTTGGGTTTTGTGTTTATGTCTTTAATCCATCTTGAGTTGATTTTGTATATGGTGTAAGGAAGGGATGCCATTTCACTTTTCTGCATATGACTAGCCAGTTCTCCCAGTACCATTTATTAAATAGGGAATCCTTCCCCATTGCTCGTTTTGTTCAGGTTTGTTGAATATCTGATGGTTACAGGTTTGCAGTCTTATTTCCTAGGTTCTCCTTTCTGTTCCATTGCTCTATGTGTCTGTTATTGTATCAGTACCATGCTCTTTTGATTACTGTAGCTTTGTAGTATAATCTTTTTGCTTAAGATTGTATTGGCTATTTGGGATCTTTCTTGTTTCCATATGAATTTTAAAATAGTTTTTTTCTTATTATGTGAAGAATGACAATGTTAGTTTAATGATAAAAGCATTTATCTATAAATTTCACAATATTGATTCCTCCTATTCATGAGCATGGAAGTTTTTTCAATGGTTTGTGCCATCTCTAATTTCCTTGAGAAGTAGTTTATAGTTCTCCTTGAAGAGGTCCTTCACTTCCCTTGTTAGCTGTATTCATAGGCATTTTATTCTTTCTGTGGCAATTGTGAATCAGAGTTTATTCATAATTTGACTTTTGGCTTGCCTGTTGTTTGTGTATAGAAATTCTAGTGATTTTTTCACATTGATTTTGTACCCAGAGACTTTGCTGAAGTTGCTTATCAGCTTAAGAAGCTTTCTGGCTGAGACAATGAAGCTTTCTAGATATAAAATCATGTTATCTGCAAATAAAGATAGTTTGACTTCCTATTTTCCTATTTGAATACCTTTATTTCTTTCTCTTGCCTGATTGCCCCGGACAGAACTTCCAACACTATGTTGAATGGAAGTTGTGTCTTGTTCTAGGTTTCAAGTTAAATGGTTCCTGCTTTTGCCCATTCAGTATGATACTGGCTGTGAGTTTACTACATATGAGATACGTTTCTTCAATACCTAGTTTTTTGAGAGTTTTAAACATGAAAGGATGTTGAATTCTATCAAAACTCTTTTCTGCATCTATTGAGATATTCTTGTGGTTTTTGCCTTTAGTTCTGCTTATATGATGATTGCATTTATTGATTTGCATATATTGAATCAACCTTGAATCCTGGAGATAAAGCCACTATGATCATCATGGATAAGCTTTATGATGTGCTGTTAAATTTGGTTTGCCATTATTTTATTGAGGATTTTTATATTGATATTCATCAAGGATATTGATCTGAAGTTTTTCTTGTTGTTGTGTCTCTGCCAGGTTGTGTTATCAGGATGATATTGGCCTCATGTAATGAATTAGGGAGGAGTCCCTCCTCTTCAGTTGTTTGTAATAGTTTCAGTAGAAATGATACTAGATCTTCTTTGTACCTCTGGTAGAATTCAGCTGTGAATCTGTCTGGACCTGGGCTTTTTTGGGTTGGTAGGCTATTTATTACTGCCTCGATTTCAGAATATATTATTGGTCTATTCAGGGATTCAATTTCTTCTAGGTTCAGTTTTAGTAGGCTGTATTTGTACAGGAAATTGCCCATTTCTTTTAGGTTTTCTAGATTATGTGCATAGAGTTGTTTATAGTATTCTCTGATGGTTGCTTGTATTTCTGTCATGTCAGTGGTAATATCCCTCTTACTATTTCTTACTTTGTTTATTTGATTATTCTCTTTTCTTATGAGTCTATTTTACTAAGTTTTTTTTAAAAAAAAAAAAAAACAGCTCCTGGATTTATTGATTTTTTTGAAGGGATTTTCATGTCTACCTCCTTCACTTCAGCTCTGATCTTAATTTTTTTTCATCTTCTGTTAGCTTCAGGGTTTGTTTGCTCTTGGTTCTCTATTTTTTTTAGTTGCGATGTTAGGTTGCCAATTTGACATATTTCTAACTTTTTCATGTGGACATTTAGTGCTATAAATTTCCCTTTTAACCCTGCTTTAGCTGTGTTTCAGAGATTCTGGTGTGTTGTCTCTTAGTTCTCATTACTTTTCCAGAAGTTCTTAATTTCTGCCTTCATTTCATTATTTGCTCAAGAGTCATTTATGAGCAGGTTGTTCAATTCCCATGTAGTTGTGTGGGTTTGTGTGAATTTCTTAACATTTCGTTCTAATTTGTGCTATTGCTTGAGAGACTTTGTTATGATTTCAGTTCCTTTGCATTTGTTGAGGATTGTTTTACTTCAGATTATGTCATCAATTTTAGAGTAAATGCCCTGTGGTGATAAGAAGAACGTATATTCTGTTGTTTTGGGGTGGGGAGTTCTGTAGATATCTATCAGGAGGATTGGGATCCAGGACTTGCTTAAATAAGCAGTCTGGCTGTTTTTTGGCAGAAGAGGTATGCTGCATTGTGGGTAATCTTACTAATCTGGACCATTAGTTTTCTTAAAATCTGGTGGGCTGGCCAGGCGCAGTGGCTCATGCCTCTAATCCCAGCACTTCGGGAGGCCGAGGCGGGCAGATCATGAGGTCAGGAGATCGAGATCATTCTGGCTAACACGGTGAAACTCCGTCTCTACTAAAACTAGAAAAAAATTAGCCGGGAGTGGCAGCGTGCGCCTGCAGTCGCAGCTGCTGGGGAGGCTGAGACAGCAGAATGGTGAGGCGTGAACCCGGGAGGTGGAGCTTGCAGTGAACCCAGATAGCGCCACTGCACTCCAACTTGGGTGATAGAGTAAGACTCCGTTTCAATAAAATAAAATAAAATAAAATAAAATAAAATAAAATAAAATAAAATAAAATAAAATAAAAAGCTGGTGGGCTGGAATAGCTTAGTCGACCAAACTACAGAGGTGGGGGCCACCCTTCTCCCTAGGAGCTCTGTCCCAGGAAGAGATCTGAGCTTTATCCATAGAATCCTGGCTGGAGCGGCTGAAGCCCACACAGGGAAGTCCCACCTATTGAGGAGGACTGGATTGGGGTCCTGCTTAAAGAAGCAGTCTGGCCACTATCTGAAAAGGCCACTAAACTGGGCCGTGAGGGGCCCCTCTTTGTCTGGACCATCCACACTCTCCACAGCTGGCAAACTAGAATCTGGCTGAGTCTCAAGAACCTCAGAGATGGCGACTGCCCCTCCCACTGGAAATTTGGTTCTGTCTCTAATGGACTTCAGCCCTCTGCTGGTGGCTGGTTGGGATTCCAAGCTAGTGGGTCTTAACTCATGAGGTACTATGGAATTGAGGCTTACAGGACAATGCTGCTTGGCTCCCTGTATTCATTCCCCTTCCTAAGGTTATGTATGGATCTATTTTCCACCTTGGCAGGGATCCTGGGGTCAGAGCATGCAAAGCTTCTGGGTCTCTCTGTGCTCCTGAGCAGCTGCTTTGCCAAGAGTTCACACAGCCCTGTGTATCAGACCCAAGAGATGGTGGTGTGGCATCTCGAGGGGATCTCCTGGTCCACATGTTGCAAAGATTTGCGGGAGAAGCATGGCTTCCTGGGTAGGTCAAACAATTACTCACCACCTCCCCTGGCTGGAGGTGGGGGTTCCTTTGGCTCCACGCTGCTCCCGGGTGAGCTGTCACCCCCACCCCTGCTTGTCCTTGCTCTCCCTGAGTCCGAGTTGCTTGCCTATTCAGTCCCAATGCAAGAACCTGGATATGTCTGTTGAAGATGTTGAAATCACTTGCACCTTTTCATTTCTCTCCATAAGTGCCAGGGACCACAGCTGCTTCTAATAGGCTATCTTCTCTGTCTTCTTTAGCATTTCTTGCAGTGCTGGTTTGGTGGTGGGAAATTTTCTCAACATGTGTTTGTCTTAAAGAGATTTTATTTCTCTTTCGTTTATGAAGCTTAGTTTCACTGGATACAAAATTTTGGGCTGACAATTATTTTCTTTAAGGAGGCTACAGATAAGACCCCAATCCCTTCTGGCTTGTAATGTTTCTGCTGAGAAACTTGCTTAGTCTGGTAGGTTTTCCTTTATAGGTTACCTAATGCTTTTGCCTGACAACTCTTGAGATTCTTTTCTTCCTATTGACTTTAGGTAGCCTGATGACTATGTGACTTGATGGTGATCTTTTTGCCATAAATTTCCCAAGAGTTATTGGAGCTTCTTGTTTTTGGATGTCTATATATCTAGCAAGACCAGATAAGTTTTCCTCAATTATTTCCTCAAATATATATATATATATTTTGAGACGGAGTCTTGCTCTGTCTCCCGGGCTGGAGTGCAGTGGCTGGATCTCAGCTCACTGCAAGCTCCGCCTCCCAGGTTTATGCCATTCTACTGCCTCAGCCTCCCGAGTAGCTGGGACTACAGGCGCCCGCCACCTCGCCCAGCTAGTTTTTTGTATTTTTTAGTAGAGATGGGGTTTCACCGTGTTAGCCAGGATGGTCTCGATCTCCTGACCTCGTGATCCGCCCGTCTCGGCCTCCCAAAGTGCTGGGATTACAGGCTTGAGCCACCGCGCCCCAGCCCAAATATATTTTTTAAAAAAAACTTTTAGACTTCTCTTTCAGAAACACCAATTATTCTTAAGTTTGACCATTTTACATAATCCCATATTTCTTAAAGACTTTGTTTATTTATTAATTATTTTTACTTTGTCATTGTCCAATTGAGTGAATTGGAAAGCCTTGTCTTCGAGCACTGAAATTCTTTCTTCTACTTGTTCTAGTCTATGGTTAAAAAAATTCCACTGAATTTTCTATTTTCCAAAGTGTGTCTTTCTTTTTCAGGAGTTCTGATTTGTTTAAATAATATCTATTTCTCTGGAAAGTGTTTCATTCATAGGCTGGATTTAAAAAAAATAAAAAATTCCTTAAGTTGGTTTGAACCTTTCTCTGATATCTCCTTGAGTATCTTAATAATCAACCTTATACATTTTTTGTCTGGTATTTCAGAGATTTCTTCATGGTTGGGTCCGTTGCTGGGGAGATGCTGTGATTTGGGGGGTGGGTGTTGAAAAACCCTGTTTTATCATATTACCAGAATTGCTTTTCTGTTTTCTTCTTATTTAGGTGGACTATTTTTTAAGTTGTTCTAGAATTTATTTTTGAATGAACTGTTTTTTGTTTTAGTTTTTTTTTTCTTCTCTTATAAGGATCTGACTTTAATGTTAATAGTTTATTTTAGCCTAATTTGATTCTTGGTGCTTTTAGGGGTGATGACTCCATATGAATTCCTTAGTTATAGAGAATCTTTGTGTGCTGTTTTTCCCAGATGCTGGCTGTAGTAGTTACGTACTTTGTGTGTGGGCAAGTTTACTGTGTCCTGTGGGATTAGAATGACAGAAATATCTTGAATCTTATATTATCATCTTATGGTGTACACTTTATTTATTTAATATTTTCCCAGTATTTTATTTACTGAGTTGATAATTCAGGCTTCAGCAACCATATAAACAAGTCTGCATAATAACCAGCTAACATCATGATGACAAAATCCAATTGAAATATATCAATACAAACTTCAAATACAAATGGGCTAGGTGGTCAATTAAAAGGCAAAGAGTGGAAAGCTGAATAAGGAACCAAGATGCATTGGTATGCTGTCTTCAAAAGAACAATCTCACATGCAATGACACACATAGGCTCAAAATAAAGAGGTGAAGAAAAATCTACCAACAAAATAAAAAATGGAAAACAGCAGGGG
Organism: Rhinopithecus roxellana; assembly: GCF_007565055.1. Classification (NCBI taxonomy): domain Eukaryota; kingdom Metazoa; phylum Chordata; class Mammalia; order Primates; family Cercopithecidae; genus Rhinopithecus; species Rhinopithecus roxellana. The sequence continues at coordinate 143,654,795 of NC_044555.1, forward strand.
TTGCAATCCAAGTTTTAGATAAAACAATTTTTCAAACAAAAAATATCAAGAAAGACAAAGAAGAGCATGATGTATTGGTAAAGGATTAAATTCAATTAGATTTAACTATTCTAAATATATATACACCAAACACAAATGCACTCAGACTCATAAAGCATGTTTGTAGAGACCATCAGAAAACCTTAGACTGCCACACAAAAATAGTGGGAGATTCTACCATCCCACTGACAATGTTAGATAGATCATCAAGATAGAATATTAACAAAGATATTTAGAACCTGAACTCAGCACTAGAACAAATGGACCAGATAACATAGAACTCTCTCCCTCAAAACAAGTGAATGTACATTCTGTCATCACCATACGACATATACTCTAAAATCAATAAAAAATGGGAAGTAAAACACTTCTTGGCAAATGCAGAAAAACTAAAATCATAACATCCAATCTCTCAGACCACAGCACAATCAAATTAGAAGTCAAGACAAAGAAATCCACTCAAAACCATACAATTACATGGAAATTGAATAACTTGCTGCCAAATGGCTTTTAGGCAAATAATGAAATTAAAGCAGAAACCAAGAAGTTATTTGAAACTAATTAGAACAAAGATACAACACATCAGAATCTTTAAGACACAGCTAAGGCAGTGTTAAAAGGAAATTTGTAGCACATCAAAAAGTTAGAAAGATCTCAATTTAACAATCTAACACCACAACTGAAAGAACTCAAGAACAAAGAGAAAACCTACCCCAGAGCTAGCATAAGAAATCAAATAACAAAATCAGAGCCAAACTGAAGGAGACTGAGAAACACACACACACACACACACACAAACAATTCAAAAGATCAACAAATCCAGGAGCTGTTTATTTTTTGAAAATACAATAAAATATATAAACTCTTAGCTAAATTAATAAAGAAGAAATGAGAGAAGATCCAAATAAACACAATCAGAAATGACAAGAGGGGCATTACCATTGACCCCACAGAAACACAACAACCATCAGAGAATATTATGAACACCACTAGACATAAAGTAGAAAATAAAAAAGAAGTGGATACATTTCTGGCCTCATACGTCCTCACAGTATTGAACCAGGAAGAAATTGAATGACTGAATAGACTAATAATGAGGTCTGAATTTGAATCAAGAATAAATAGCCTCCCAACCAGAGAAAGCCAAGAACCAGACAAATTTAAAGCTGAATTCTACCAGATGTACAAAAAAGAGCTGGAAACTCTTCCTGCTGAAACTATTCCAAAATATTGAGGAGGAGGACTTCCTCTGTAACTCATTCTATGAGGCAAACATCATCCTCATACCAAAAACTTGGGAAAGACCAAATAACAGAAAAAGAATCTCATGCCAATACCCTTAATAAACATCAAAGCAAAAATCCTCAAAAAAAATACTTGCTAACTGAATCCAGGAGTGTATCAAATATTTATTTTCTACAATCAAATAGTCTTTACCCTTGGGATGCAAAATGAGTTAAACATATGAAATCAATAAATGTGATTCATCACATAAATAGAACTCAACACACACACACACACACACACACACACACACACACACACACACGTAATTACCTCAATAGATACAGAAAAAACTTTCGATAAAATTCAACACTGCTTCATGTTAAATACTCTAAGAAAACTAGATATTAAAGGAACATACCTCAAAAGAATAAGAGCCATCTATGACAAAACCACAGATAATATCCTATTCAATGGGCAAAAGCTGCAAGGATTCCACTTGAAAATTGGCACAAGAAAAGAATGTGCTCTCACACCACCCTTATTCGACACAGAATTAGAAGTTCTAGCAAGAGCAATTAGGCAAGAGAGAGAAATAAAGGGCATCAAATAGGAAAAGAGGAAGTCAAGCTATTCCTGTTTGCAGATGGCATAAACCTATATCTAGAGAACCCCATAGTCTCAGCCCAAAAGCTACGTAAGCTAATAAACAACTTCAGCAAAGTCTCAGAATTCAAAATCAGGTACAAAAATTACTAGCCTCCCTATAGATCAATAACAGTTAAGCCAAGAGCCAAATTAGAAATGCAATCTCGTTCATGACTGCCACACACAAAAGATTACCTGTAAATACAGCTAACAAGGGAGGCGAGAAATATCTACAGGAAGAACTACAAAACACTGCTCAAAGAAATCAGAGATGACACAAACAAATTGTCCAAAGAAATTTATAGATTTGACCCTATTCCAACTAAACTACCAATGGCATTTTTTAGAGAACTAGAAAAACCTACTTTAAAATTATTTAGTATGAAACCAAAATGGAGCATGAATAGACAAGAAAATTCTAAGCAAAAAGAACAAAGCTGAAGGCATCACCCTATCTGACTTCAAACTATGTTACACGGTTACAGTAACCAAAAAGACATGGTACTGGTACAAAAATGGACACATATACACAAGGAACTGAATAGAGATCACAGAGCTAAGGATGCACACTTACAACTACCTGATCTTCAACAAAGCTGACAAATATAAGCAATAAAGAAAAGACTTTCTATTCAATAAATGGTGCTGGAATAACTGGCTACCCATATGCAGAAGATGAAACTGGACCCATTTCTTACACCATAGACAAAAAATCAATTCAAGATGGATTAAAGATTTAAATGTAAAACCCAAAACTATAAAACCCTGTAAGACAACCTAGGCAATATCCTTATGGTCATAGAAATGAAAAAATATTCCATGACAAAGATGCCAAAAGCAATTGCAACAAAAGCAAAAATCGACAAATGGAATCTAATTAAACTAAAGAAATTCTGCACAGCAAAGGAAACTAGCAACAGGCTGAACAATCTACTACAGAATAGGAGAAAATTTTTGCAAATTATGCATCTGACAATGGTCTAATAGCCAACATCTATAAGGAATGTAAACAAATTTACAAGGAAAAAAACATTAAAGAGTGGATAAGGAATATGAACAAACACTTTTCAAAAAAAAAAAAAAAGACACGCATGTGGCCTATATCATATAAAAAAGCATAACATCATTAGTCATTAGATAAATGAAAATGAAAATTATGAGATACCGTCTCACACCAGTCAGAATGACTACTATTAAAAAGTTAAAAAAACAAAAAAACAAACAACAACAACAACAACAACAACAACAACAACAAACAGAACAGAATTTCATGAGGCTTTAGAGAATGAGAAATACTTATATACTCTTGGTGAAAGTGTAAATTTAGTTCAACTGTTGTGGAAGACAGCATGGCAATCCCCCAAAAGCCTAAAAACAGAAATACCATTTGTGCCAGCAACCACATTACTTACTATAAACCCAAAGGAATAAAAATCATTCTTTCATAAAGACACATGCACGTGTATGATCACTGCAGGACTATTTACAATGTCAAATACATGGAATCAACCTAAATGACCATTAGTGGTAGAATGGATAAAAAATTTTTGGTACATATACACGATAGAGTAGTATGCAGCTATAAAAACTGAGATCATGTCCTTTGCTAAAACATGGTTGGAGCTGGAGGCCATTATCCTTAGGAAACTAATGTGGAAAAAGAAAACCAAATACAGCTTATTCTCACTTATAAGTGACAGCTAAATCAAGAGAACACATGGAAACATGGAGAGAAGCAACCCATACTGGGGCCTATCAGAAAGTAAAGGGTGTAAGGAGAGAGAGGATCAGAAAAACATAATTAATGGATACTAGCCTTAATACCTGGGTGATGATATAGTCTGTACAACAAACTTCCATGACACAAGTTTGCCTATATAACAAACCTGCACATGCACCTCTGCAATGAAAGAAAAAAGTTAAATAAAAACAAAAAGTACAAAAGGAAAACTTTTGAAACAAATGTTAATGGAAATCAAACATACCAAAATCTATGGTATACCACAAAAGTAGTACAAACAGGGAAGTTTATAGGTGTAAGTGCCTACATTAAAAAAGGAGGAAAAACCTCAAAATAAACAATCTGACAATGTATCTTAAAGTACTAGAAAAGCAAGGGCCAACCAAACACAAAATTAGAAGATAAGAAATAATAACAATCAGAGCAGAAATAAATGAAATTGAAATAAAATCAATACAAAAGATCAATGAAACAAAAAGGTTGTTTTTTGAAAAGTTTAAAAAGGTTATGCACATGTACCCTAGAACTTAAAGTATAATAATAAAAACAAAATACACAAAAAGGGGAAAAAAAAAAAAAAGAAAAAGAAATAGTGGTTGCCAGGACCGTGGAAGGGGGAAATAGAGAGTTAGTCAATGAATATGAAGTTTCTATTATGCAAGATGAATAAATTCTAGAGCTCTACTGTACAAGAGTGCCTAAAGTTAACAACATAGTATTGTGCACTTAAAATTAAGAGACTACATCTCGTATTGATTGTTCTTACCACTAAAATACCACATGTGGAAACTTTTGGAGGTGATGAATATATTTATTACCTTGATTGTGGTGATATTACACATAGGTTTATGCATATGTCCAAATTCATCAAATTGTATACATTAAACGAGTGCAATTCAAAAAATAAACCACATCAGTTATACCTGCAAAAAAAAAAATAAAAAATAAAAAATAAAAAATAAAAAGGTTGACAAACTAGCCAGACTAAACAAGAAAAAAAGAGAGAAGATCCAAATAAATAAAATCAGAAATGAAAAAGTAGGCATTACAACTGATACTGCAGAAATTCAAAGGACCATTAGTGACTACTGCATGAAACTATATGACAATAAACTAGAAAATCTAGAAGACATGGACAAATTCCCAGATACATAAGACCTGCCAATATTGAACCAGAAAGAAATCCAAAACCTAAACAGACCTAATAACAAGTAATGAGATCAAAGCCATAACAAAAATATTCAAGTAAATAAAAGCCCAGGACCTGATGGCTTAATTGCTAAATTCTACCAAACATTTAAAAAATAACTAATACCAATCCTACAAATGCTATTCTAAAAAATAAAGAAGGGAATACTTTCAAACTAATTCTCTGAGTCTAGTGTTACTATGATACAAAAGCCAGAAAAACACACCAAGAAGAAAATGCTGCAGGTCAAAATCTCATGAATATTCATGGGAAAATCCTCAAGAAAATACCAGAAAACTGAATTAAACAATACACTAAAAAGATTATTGATCAAAATCAAGTGGGATTTATCCCTTGGATGCAAGGATTGTTTAATATACACAGATCAAATAGTGTGATAGAACATATCAACAGAATACATGATAAGAACCATATGATCATTTCAATTGACGCTGGAGAAGCATTCAATAAATTTCAATATCCTTTCATGATAAAAACCATGAAAGAACTGGGTATAGAAGGAACATACTTCAATATAAAATCCATATAAGACAGACCCACTTCTAGTATCATACTGTTAGAAATGACAAACTAAGTAAAGTTGCAGGATAAATTAGTATACTAAAATCAGTAGCATTTCTATATGCCAACAGTGAAAAATGCGAAAAAAAATATTTAAAAAGTAATTCTATTTATAATGGCCACACATAAAAATAAGTGTCTAGTAAATAATCAAGTAAGTGAAATATCTCTATAATAAAAAAACATAAACCACTGATAAAAATATTGAATAGGACACCTAAAAATGGAAAAATATGTTATGATTGTGAATTGAAAGAATAAACACTGTTAAAATGTTTATATTACCCAAAGCAATCTACAGATTCAATGCAACCCTTATAAAAATACCAATGACAAAAATCCCATTGTAAGGGGTGCCCAAGATAGCTGAATAGGAACAGCTGCAGCCTCCAGCTCCCAGCGTGAGCGACATAGAAGACGGGTGATTTCTGCATTTTCAACTGAGGTACCGGGTTCATCTCACTGGGGTGTGTCAGACAGTCGGTGCTGGTCAGTGGGTGCAGCCCAACCAGCGAGAGCTGAAGCAGAGCGAGGCGTTGCCTCACCTGGGAAACGCAAGGGGGAAGGGAATCACTTTTCCTAGCCAAGGGAAACTGAGACACACAACGCCTGGAAAATTGGGTAACTCCCACCCCTTACCAAGGGTCTTAGCAAACGGAACACCAGGAGATTATATCCCACACCTGGCCTGGAGGGTCCCATGCCCACGGAGCCTCCCTCACTGCTAGCACAGCAGTCGGAGATCTAACTGCAAGGCGGCAGCAAGGCTGGGGTAGGGGCGCCCGCCATTGCTGAGGCTTAAGTAGGTAAAAAAAAGCCACCGGGAAGCTTGAACTGCGTGGAGCCCAGCTCAAGGAGGCCTGCCTGCCTCTGTAGACTCCACCTCTGGGGACAGGGCATAGCTAAACAAAAAGCAGCAGAAACCTCAGCAGATGTAAATGTCCCTGTATGACAGCTTTGAAGAGAGCAGTGGTTCTCCTAGCACGGAGGTTGAGATCTGAGAACAGACAGACTGCGTGCTCAAGTGGGTCCCTGACCCCTGAGTAGCCTAACTGGGAGACTTCCCCACTATGTGCAGACTGACACCTCACACCTCACATGGCTGGGTACAACTCTGAGATGAAGCTTCCAGAGCAAGAATCAGACAGCAACACTTTCTGTTCAGCAGTATTCTATTTCTGCAGCCTCCACTGCTCATACCCAGGCAAACAGTGTCTGGAGTGGACCTCAAGCAAACTCCAACAGACCTGCAGCTGAGGGTCCTGACTATTAGAAGGAAAACTAACAAACAGAAAGGACACCCACACCAAAACCCCATCAGTACGTCACCATCACCAAAGTCCAGAGGCAGATGAAACCACAAAGATGGGGAAAAAGCAGTGCAGAAAAGCTGGAAAATCAAAAAATCAGAGGGCATCTCCCCCTCCAAAGGAACGCAGATCACCGCCAGCAGCAGAACAAAGCTGGACAGAGAATGACTTGACGAGTTGAGAGAAGAAGGCTTCAGTCGATCAAACTTCTCAGAGCTAAAGGAGGAACTACGTACCCAGTGAAAAGAAACTAAAAACTTTGAAAAAAGAATGGAAGAATGGATAACTAGAATAATCAATGCAGACAAGTTCACAAACGAACTGATAGAGATGAAAACCATGACATGAGAACTACATGACAAATGCACAAGCTTCAGTAACCGACTCTATCAACTGGAAGAAAGAGTATCAGTGATTGAAGATCAAATGATTGAAATGAAGCAAGAAGAGAAGTTTAGAGAAAAAGAGTAAAAAGAAATGAAGAAAGCTTCCAAGAAATATGGGATTATGTGAAAAGACCAAATCTACGTCTGACTGGTGTGCCTGAAAGTGACGGGGAACACGGAACCAAGTTGGAAAAAACTCTGCAGAATATCATCCAGGAGAATGTCCCCAACCTCGTAAGGCAGGCCAACTTCAAATTCAGGAAATACAGAGAATGCCACGAAGATAATCCTCGAGAAGATCAACTCCAAGACACTTATTTGTCAGATTCACCAAAGTTGAAATGAAGGAAAAAATGTTAAGGGCAGCCAGAGAGAAAGGTCGGGTTACCCACAAAGGGAAGCCCATCAGACTAACAGCAGATCTCACGGCAGAAACTCTACAAGCCAGAAGAGTGGGGGCCAATATTCAATTTTCTTAAAGAAAAGAATTTTAACCCCAGAATTTCATATTCAGCCAAACTAAGTTTCATAAGTGAAGGAGAAATAAAATTCCTTACAGATAAGCAAATGCTTAGAGATTTTGTCACCACCAGGCCTGCTCTACAAGAGATCATGAAGGAAGCACTAAACATGGAAAGGAATAACAGATACCAGTCATTGCAAAAACATGCCAAAATGTAAAGACCATCGATGCTAGGAAGAAACTGCATCAACTAATGAGCAAAATAGCCAGCTAATATCATAATGACGGGATCAAGTTCACACATAACACTATTGACCTTAAATGTAAATGGACTAAATGGTCCAATTAAAAGACACAGACTGGCAAATTGGACAGAGTCAAGACCCATCAGTTTGCTGTATTCAGGAGACCCATCTCACATGCAGAGACACACATAGGCTCAAAATAAAGGGATGGAGGAAGATCTACCAAGCAAACAGAAAACAAAAAAAGTCAGGAGTTGCAACACTAATCTCTGATAAAACAGACATTAAACCATCAAAGATCAAAAGAGACAAAGAAGGCCATCACATAATGGTAAAGGGATCAATTCAACAGGAAGAGCTAACTATTCTAAATATATATGCACCCAATACAGGAGCACCCAGATTCATAAACAAGTACTTAGAGACTTACAAAGAAACGTAGACTCCCATAAAATAATAATGGGAGACATTAACACCCCACTCTCAACATTAGACAGATCAATGAGACAGAATGTTAACAAGGATATCCAGGAATTGAACTCAACTCTCCACCAAGTGGACCAAATAGACATATACAGAACTCTCCACCCCAAATCAACAGAATATACATTGTTCTCAGCACCACATCACACTTATTCGAAAATTGACCACATAGTTGGAAGTAAAGCACTCCTCAGCAAATGTAAAATAACAGAAATTATAACAAACTGTGTCTCAGACCACAGTGCAATCAAACTAGAACTCAGGACTAGGAAACTCAATCAAAACCACTCAACTACATGGAAAGTGAACAACCTGCTCCTGAATGACTACTGGGTACATAACAAAATGAAGGCAGAAATAAAGATGTTCTTTGAAACCAATGAGAACAAAGATACAATATACCAGAATCTCTGGAACACAGTTAAAGTAGTATGTACAGGGAAAATATATAGCACTAAATGCCCACAAGAGAAAGCAGGAAAGATCTGAAATTGACACCCTAACATCACAATTAAAACAACTAGAGAAGCAAGAGCAAACACATTCAAAAGCCAGCAGAAGGCAAGAAATAACTAAAATCAGAGCAGAACTGAAGGAGATAGAGACACAAAAAATCCTTCAAAAAATCAATGAATCCAGGATCTGTTTTTTTTTTTTTTAAAGATCAACAAAATTGATACACCACTAGCAAGACTAATAAAGAAGAAAAGAGAGAAGAATCAAACAGACACAATAAAAAATGATAAAGGGGATATCACCACCGACCCCACAGAAATACAAACTACCATCAGAGAATACTACAAACACCTCTATGCAAATAAACTAGAAAACCTAGAAGAAATGGATAAATTCCTGGACACATACACTATCCCAAGACTAAACTAGGAAGAACTTGAATCCCCGAATAGACCAATAGCAGGCTCTGAAATTTAGGCAATAATTAATAGCCTACCAACCAAAAAAATCCAGGACCAGACAGATTTACAGCCAAATTCTACCAGAGGTTCAAGGAGGTTCTGGTACCATTTCTTCCGAAACCATTCCAATCAATAGAGAAAGAGGGAATCCTCCCTAACTCATTTTATGGGGCCAACATCATCCTGATACCAAAGCCTGGCAGAGACACAACAAAAAAAAGAGAACTTTAGACCAATATCCCTGATGAACATGGATGCAAAAATCCTCAATAAAATACTGGCAAACTGAATCCAGCAGCACATCAAAATGCTTATCCATCATGATCAAGTGGGCTTCATCCCTGGTATGCAAGGCTGGTTCAACATACACAAATCAATAAACACAATCCAGCATATAAACAGAACCAAAGACAAAAACCACATGATTATCTCAATAGATGCAGAAAAGGCCTTTGACAAAATTCAACAGCCCTTCATGTTAAAAACGCTCAATAAATTCCGTATTGATGGAACATATCTCAAAATAATAAGAGCTATTTATGACAAAACCACAGCCAATATCATACTGAATGGGCAAAAACTGGAAGCATTCCCTTTGAAAACTGGCACAAGACAGGGATGCCCTCTCTCACCACTCCTATTCAACATAGTGTTGGAAGTTCTGGCTTGGGCAATCAGGCAAGAGGAAGAAATAAAAGGTATTCAATTAGGAAAAGAAGAAGTCAAATTTTCCTTGTTTGCAGATGACATGATTGTATATTTAGAAAACCCCAGTGTCTCAGCCCAAAATCTCCTTAACCTGATAAGCAACTTCAGCAAAGTCTCACGATACAAAATCTATGTGCAAAAATCTCAAACATTCTTATACACCAATAACAGACAAACAGAGAGCCAAATCATGAATTAACTCCCATTCACAATTGCTTCAAAGAGAATAAAATACCTAGGAATGCAACTTACAAGGGATGTGAAGGACCTCTTCAAGGAGAACTACAAACCACTGTTCAATGAAATAAAAGAGGACACAAACAAATGGAAGAACATTCCATGCTCATGGATAGGAAGAATCGATATCGTGAAAGTGGCCATAATGTCCAAGGTAATTTATAGATTCAATGTCATCCCCATTAATCTACCAATGAGTTTCTTCACAGAATTGGAAAAAACTGCTTTAAAGTTCATATGGAACCAAAAAAGAGCTCACATTGCCAAGACGATCCTAAGCCAAAAGGAACAAAGCTGGAGGCATCATGCTACCCGACTCAAACTATACTACAAGGCTACAGTAACCAAAACAGCATGGTACTGGTACCAAACCAGAGATATAGATCAATGGAACAGAACAGAGTCCTCAGAAATAATACCACACATCTACAACCATCTGATCTCTGACAAACCTGACAAAACAAGAAATGGGGAAAGGATTCCCTATTTAAAAAATGGTGCTGGGAGGGCCAGGCGTGGTGGCTCAAGCCTGTAATCCCAGCACTTTGGGAGGCTGAGGCGGGCAGATCACGAGGTCAGGAGATCGAGTCCATCCTGGCTAACACGGTGAAACCCCGTCTCTACTAAAAAATACAAAAAACTAGCTGGGCGAGGTGGCGGGCGCCTGTAGTCCCAGCTACTCGGGAGGCTGAGGCAGGAGAATGGCGTAAACCTGGGAGGCGGAGCTTACAGTGAGCTGAGATCCGGCCACTGCACTCCAGCCCGGGCAACAGAGCAAGACTCCGTCTCAAAAAAAAAAAAAAAAAAAAAAAAAAAAAAAATTGTGCTGGGAAAATTGGCTAGCCATAAGTAGAAAGCTGAAACTGGATCCTTTCCTTACTGCTTATATGAACATTAATTCAAGATGGAATAGAGACTTAAATGTTAGACCTAAAACCATAAAAAACCTAGAAAAAAACCTAGGTGATACCATTCAGGACATAGGCATGGGCAAGATTTCATGTCTAAAACACCAAAAGCAACAGCAACAAAACCCAAAATTGACAAATGGGCTCTAATTAAGCTAAAGAGTTTCTGCACAGCAAAAGAAACTACCATCCGAGTGAACAGACAACCTACAGAATCGGAGAAAATTTTTGCAGACTACTCATTTGACAAAGGGCAAATATCCAGAACCTATAATGAACTCAATAAAATTTACAAGAAAAAAACAAATGATCCCATCAAAAAGTGGGCAAAGGATATGAACAGACACTTCTCAAAAGGAGATATTTATACAGTCAACAGACACATGACAAAATGATCATCATCACTCGCCATCAGAGAAATGCAAATCAAAACCACAATGAGATACCATCTTACAACAGTTAGCATGGCAATCATTAAAAAGTCAGGAAACAACAGGTGCTGGAGACGACGTGGAGAAATAGGAACACTTTTACACTGTTGGTGGGATTGTAAACTAGTTCAACCATTGTGGAAAACAGTGTGGTGATTCCTCAAGGATCTAGAACTAGAAATACCATATGACCCAAAGCATTATAAATCATGCTGCTCTAAAGACCTATGCACACGTATGTTTATTGTGGCACTATTCACAAAAGCAAAGACTTGGAATCAACCCAAATGTCCATCAGTGACAGACTGGATTAAGAAAATGTGGCACATATACACAATGGAATACTATGCAGCCATTAAAAATGATGAGTTTGTGTCCTTTGTAGGGACATGAATGCAGCTGGAAACCATCATTCTCAGCAAACTATCACAAGAACAGAAAACCAAACACTGCATGTTCTCACTCATAGGTGGGAATTGATCAATGAGATCACTTGGACACAGGAAGGGGAACATCACACATTGGGGCCTATTGTGAGGAGTGGGGAGGGGGGAGGGATAGCATTAGGAGATATACCTAATGTAAATGATGAGTTAATGGGTGCAGCACACCAACATGGCACATGTGCACATATGTAACAAACCTGCATGTTGTGCACATGTACCTTAGAACTAAAGTATAATAATAATAAAAAATATCAATGACAATCTTCTCAAAAACAGAAAAAGCTATCCTAAAATTTATAGGGAAACACAAAAGACCTAGAGCAGACAGAGTTATCCGATGCAAAAACAACAAACCTGGAGAAATCAAATTACCCGATTTCAAATTATACTACAGAGATATAGTAATCAAAACAGCATGGTTCTGGCATTAAAAAAAAAAAAAAAAAAAAAAAAAGACACGTACACTAATGAAACAGAATAGAGAACTGAGAAAGGGATCCACATACCAAGGACATACACTGCAGAAAGGAGAGTCTCTTCAATATAGGGTGCTAGAAAAAACTGTATATCCTCTTACAGAAGAAGAATAAAACTAGTCCTCCATCTCTCACCATACACAAAAATAAAATCAAAATAGACTGAAAACTTAAATATGAGACTTCAAATTATGAAACTACTACAGGGAAACTTAGGAAAAAATCTTAAGGACATTGGTTGGGTCAAAAATTTCTTGAGCCATAACCCACAAGCACAGGCACCCAAAGCAAAAATTGAAAAGTGGGATCACATTAAGTTAAACAGCTTCTGTACAGCAAAGGATACAATCAACAAAGTGAAGAAACAACCCACAGAATAGGAGAAAATATTTGCACACTACTCATTTGGCAAAGAATTAATAACCAGAATATATGAAGAACTCCCACAACTATATAGGAAAAAAAGTCAAATAACATGATCAAAATCGGGCAAATAATTTGCACAGACATTTCTCGAAAGAAGACATACAAACAGCAACCAGGCATATGAAAATGTGCTTAACATTATTGATCATCAAAGAAATACAAATGAAAACTATAAAGAGATATCATCTTACCCCAATTAAAATGGTTTTTATGCAAAAGGCAGGCTATAACAAATGCTGGCAAGGATGTGGAGAAATGGGTACTCTTGTACACTGTTGGTGGGAATGTAAATTAGTACAACTACTATGCAGAACATCTTGGAAGTTCCACAGAAAACTAAAAATCCATATAATCTGGGTACCAATGGACTACCATATAATCAAGCATAGTGCTACCCAGCACTCCCACTGCTGGGTATATACCCCCCAAAATGGAAATCAGTATATTGAAAAGATATCTGACCTTCTGTGTTTGTTGCAACACTGTTTGCAATAGCTAATATTTGGAAACAATCTAAGTGGCCATCAACAGATGAATGGATAAAGGAAACATGGTACATATGTACAATGGAGTGCTATTCAGTCACAAAAATCATAATATTCAGTTATTTACAATAACATGGATGAAATTGGAAATTATAATGTTAAGTAAAATAAGACAGGCACAGAAAGACAAACATTGCATGCTCTCAATTATTTGTGGAATTTAAAAATCGAAACAATTAAACACTTGAACATAGTTGAAGGATGGTTACTAGAGACTGGAAAAGGTAGTGTGGTTCTGAGGGAAAGGTGGGGTAGTTAATTGGTACAAAAAAATAGAAAGAATGTATAAGACCTGCTATTTGATAACACAACTGGATGATAATAGTCAATAATAACAGTACACTTTGAAATAATGTAAAGAGTGTAATTGGATTGTTTGTAATTCAAAAAATAAATACTTGAGGAGATGGATATCACATTCTCCATAATGTGCTTATTTCACATTGCATACCTATATCAAAACATCTCACGTACTACATAAACACATACACCTACTCTGTACCCATAACAACTGAAAATGAAAATAAAAAACAAAATAAAAAGAATATGAAGAGACACCATAGACATCTCTGTTTCTCCATGCACACACAAAATAAAGGCCATGTGAGGACACAGTAAGGAGGCAGCCATTCACAAGCCAGGAATAGAAGCCTCAGCAGAAACCAATACTGCTGACACCTTAATCTTGAACTTGTAGCCTCCATAACTTTGAGAAAATAAATTTCTGTTGTTTATGTCACACAATCTGTGGTATCTTGTTACAGCATGGCCAAGCTCATTAATACACAATCTCAAGTTGTTTTTATGCAGATGACTTGGACTATACTTTAAGAAACACTTCACTAGATAAAGGGATTATAGCTGATTACTAATTTCAGACTCCATAAAGAGCTTTCTAAATATAGTTCTGAGATTATTGAAGGTTGTTTCAGTATGAAATAAATCCAAACCTACAATTAGAAGTTACTAATTCTCTGCTTCTAAGTAAGGCTGATGTGCTGGATACTGGTGATACAACTAAGAATGAAATTCATAACATTTAATAAGCATTATATACCAACAACTCATAACAGATTTCTGACCAATCAGAAGATATCTCAGATACCATGTTGCACGGGTGCATTTAAACCTAATATTAGGGCATGAAACATACAGGTACAATACCTGTTCTCCAAGAACTTAACTCTAGAGAGCCATATAGAAAAGAAAGTAAGGAAATAGGTGATAACTATAGAAAGTAATGACTACTATCACAAGTAAAGACAGAATGCTATGGCAACACATAAGAATGCCCTATGAAAAATTAGGGGGGAGATATGAAGGACATTCTGGGTTAAGTAACTTCTAAATTAAGAGCTATAAATCCACAAGCAAGATTTAGGTAACAGTGTATGTATGAGTATGTTGAACATAGAGATTGAGGAGTGTTTCTACAAAGAAAGGGAAACAGATGTGCAAAAGCCAGGAGGTAAAAGGTTCAGGAAACATTTGGGCTTTTGAAAACAGCTAAATATGCCTGAAGTATTCAGTATGAGTAGATTAGTGGAAGAAGTTGAGGCTGGATTTTTTAAAGAGATCATTCATTGTCTTAGTCCATTTTTACACTGCTATAAAGACCTTCCCTGAGACTGGGCCATTTATAAAGGAAAGAGGTTTAGTTAGTTGACTCACAGTTCCACATGGCTGGGGAGGCCTCAGGAAACTGACAATCATGGCAGAAGGTGAAGCAGGCACTTTCTTCACAAGTTGACAGGAAAGAGAAGGGTGAAGAAGGAACTTTCGAACACTTAAAAAATTATCAGATATCATGAGAACTCACCCACTATTATGAGAAAAGCATGGGCAAAATACCCACCCTGATCCAATCACCCCCCTCTTTGGACACATGGGAATTGTAGGTCCCTCCCTTGACATACAGGGAGAACAATTCGAGATGAGACTTGACTGAGGACACAGGGCCAAACCATATCAATCATGTAAGGTCATATTGTAGGTCATATTGGGTAGTTTTGCTTGTATTATAAGTGCAACAGGAAATAACCAGTGAGTGAGTGGCATAATCAAATTTTGTTTTGGGAAGATAATTGTGCTGCAGTGTGGATTAGAGTGGATCGGGACAAGGAAAATCTAGAGACTACATTATCAGTTAGGAAACTGTTAAAAATCTAAGGATTTTATATTAGTCTGAACTAGAATAGTGGCAGTAAGGATAGATAAAATTGATAGGTTCAGAAGATATTTAAGAAAGATAACCTTTAGGAAGTAATTATTGGATACTAATAAAGAATGGGTTGATAAGAGATAAGAAATTAGAGAGTGCCTGGTTTTCTGACTTGAACAACAGAATGGGTGATAAGGCCATTGTCTGAGACAGAAATCCCAAGATAAAAAGATGTGAACAAGAGCAAAAGGGAAAGATAATGAATTTAGTTTGAGACATATGAGCTTTAAGTGACTGTGATTTATAAAATAAATATATTCATCAGAAAGTTAAATATAGGAGCCTGGAACTTAAGAGAAAGGATCGACCTGAAAATACAGATGTAGATAGCATCAGTATATTGGGTAAATAAAACCTGTGGAAGTGGCAGAAATTACCATCCTAAAACAATATTTAGAGAAGTGGTTCTTAATAATACGGGGGTTATGAATCCTTTTTATGAAAACAATGGAATTCTCTCCCCAAAAATACATCTATGCAAATACATATATTTCAACTTGTTGACACCTGCATGGAATTTCTGAAACTCTGTATGTGTTGGGAATTTGTGGAACCAAGCTTAAGACCTCCTGATGTCAAGAGAAAAGAGAGGAAGTCCTAGAATACAATTACAAAGCACAACATTTGGTGTTTAGAATTTCTTATAAAAATGTTAAGAATTAGCTAGTAATATTCAATGTGGAATGTATGGGATCTTACATTTGAGAAAAATGCCACTATTATCCTATTTAAACATTTTTAATTTATTTGACTGTCACAATCAAAGTTCAGGGAAAAAAAATGGGAAGACTTATGTTTATGTCCAGTTTATTTTAAGGCCAAAATATAAATATTATTTTTAACATGTATAGTAGAATTAAAATGTTTATTTTAATTTCCATGAGAACTACCTGACCTCAACCTGCTCTGTTCCAGCCTGTTGGATATTTTCTTTGAGATGTTTCCTTCTATCCAACCAACTCCCCAAATTCAGGTGTAAGCTTCATAAACTTGGAAATATGCAGGTGGCCTTTGAATTCTTGGCCCAAGAATACTAAATAAACTAAAAGTCTCAGACAGTACCCATTATCAAATTAATTAAGCCAACTTATATGCAATGGCCTTGACCTTTGAATGAACATGAAAAATGAAAATTCTGAATACAAAAAATATAATCTGTGAGAAAAAGCATACATTATAAATATGTCTTGGTGGATATAACTTTCTAAATTATAACTCTGATCGTTTGCATGTGCAGTTAAATTTTTATGTGAAAATATTTTACTAGTATTACCAGGATGATTAAAAATGGCAAATTTTTGCATAAAGTTAATACCAATTGCCAAAAGACTAGAAAAGCTTAGATGGCACAAAAGTATAATAGGAATGGAAACCCCACGCATTTAAAACCTAGTGTTAATTTTGTAACATATATTGACTATTCCAATATATTAAGTGGGCTGGGAAATCCATAGCAAGTTAACTCAGCATATTAGAGGTCAATACAAATAAGGTAATTTCATCAGTTACCAATACAAATAAGGTCAATACAAATAAGGCCAGGACTCCCTTATCACATAATTAGCTGTCTTTCAACCCATGTTCACAGAAATGTCTCCAATAGTGGCTAGCTAACATATAGACACTCACAAAGGAAAATGGAATAATGATTTGAGTCAAACTTGTCACTGGTACTCCAAAAACTATAATGCTCTAGTGAAAATTGGTTAGTAGTGAGATAATTTATATACAAGTAGTCAGCAAGAATGACTTTCTGTGGTCTATTTATGTGCTCTTAAATGAGCAATCTAGTTATTATGGGACTGTAAGTTTTTTATCAATAGCTCCAAAAGCCTTTTCCTCTAGAGTTTGTCATTTACCATATTTCCCTTGTATTTTCTCAGACTGTATGTTAGTTATAATATCATCACCTTCAAGTATCTGAAAATCTGAAAATCTTGACTCAAATAGCCTCATTCAATAAGGGAATTTGTTATGCTACACAACAAGGGGTTTTGAGGTAAGGTACGTTTTAGAGTTAGTTAATTGAGCAGATCACCAATTTCATCAAAAACTTAGTTTCTATCTCTATATTCTGTTACTGGTTTTTCTTTGCCTTTAGTCTGGTTTTATTTATGGTTGCAAGATGGTCACTGCGTGAGTGTCAAGGATTGTAAACAGATATAAAGATTTCTACTAGATGAAAATAAACTGCCTTTTCTGAAATGAGAAAAATTTTCCTGGAAACCATCCCTCACATTTTATTTATATTAACTGAATGATATGCTTACCCCTAAATTAATTAACAGCAAAATAACCTGAACAAGGACTTAATGAAACAATGATTTAGACTTAGAGCTGATACGGTTTGATTCTCCTATCTTATATGGAGGAACGATGGGTGATAAAGTTTGAATGTTTGTCCCTTCTCAAACCTCATGTTGAATTGTAATTCCCTTGGGTGTGTGGGGCCTGGTGGGAGATGGTTTGGTCATGGTTGCAGATCCCTCAGGAAAGGCACGGTCCTTCTCCTTGGTGATAAGTGAGCTCTTGCTCTGAGTTTTCACAGGATGTCATCATTTAAAAGTGTGTAGCACCTTGTTCCACACTCTCTCTCTTGGTTTTCCTTTTTCCATATGAAGTTCCTGCTCCTGCTTCACCTTCTGCCCTGGTTGTAAGTTTCCTGAAGCCTCACTCAGAAGCAGATTCTGTTACGACTTCTGTGCTCCTAGAGAACCATGAATCAATTAAATCTATTTTCTTATAAATTACTTAGTCTCAGATATTTCTTTATAGCAATGCAAGAATGCTATAAATATGGAAATATGGAAAATTTGGAAATATTATATGGAAAATTGGAATATGGAAAATTGATACCAAATAGTGGGGCATTGCTATAAAGATACATGAGAATGTGGGTGTGACATTAGAACTGGGTAACAAGCAGAAGTCAGAAGAATTTGGAGGGCTCAGAAGAAGACAGGAAGATGAGGGAAAATGGAATTTCTTATAGACTAGTTAAACAGTTGTAACAAAAATGCTCATAGTGATATGAACAACAAAGTCCAGGCCCTGAGGTCTCAGGTGGAAATGAGGAACCTATTGGGAACTAGAGCAAAGGTCACATGTGTTATGCCTTATAGAATAACTTAGTTGTATTGTTTCCATGCCCTAGAGATCTGTGCAAGTTTGTACTTGAGATGGATGACCCAGGGTATCTGGTGGAAAAAAATTCTAAGCAGCAAAGCATTCAAGATGTGGTTTGGCTGCTTCTAACAACCTATTCTCAGATGTGAGAGTAAAGAAATGTCTTAAAGCTGGAACTTATATTTAAAATAGAAGTACAGCATATAAGTTTTGTTTGTTTGTTTTTGAAACAGAGTTTCATTCTTGTTGCCCAGACTGGAGTGAAATGGCACGATCTTGGCTCACTGCAACCTCCACTTCCTGGGTTCAAATAATTCTCCTGCCTCAGCCTGCCAAGTAGCTGGGATTACAGGTATGTGCCACCATGCCCAGCTAATTTTGTATTTTTAGTAGAGACGGGGTTTCTCCATGTTGGTCAGGCTGGCCTCAAACTCCCGACCTCAGGTGATACACTCACTTCAGTCTCCCAAAGTGCTGAGATTACAAGCATGAGCCACACCTGGCACAGCATATAAGCTTGAAAAATATGCACCATGGCCCCTGGCCATGTGGGAAAAGAAATCTTGTTTTCAGGAAAAGAGTCCAGACAGGCTGTGCAGCAACCACTTGCTAGAAAAATTTGTGTGATTAAAAGGGAGTCAAGTGTTGATAGCCAACACAATGGGGAAAGGGTCTAGAAAGCATTTCAGAGACCTTCAGGGCAGCCCCTCTCATCACTGGCACAGAGAACTATGAGGAAAGAATGGTTTTGTGGTCCAGGTCCAAGCTCCTACTCCTTTGTGCAGCCTTATAACACTGCTTCCCACATCTCAGCTGCTCTAGCCATAGCTCAAAGGGGCACATGTATAGCTCAGGCTGCCACTTTAAATAATGCTTGTTTGTGGTGTTAAGTCTGTACATATGCAGAATGCAAAAGTGAAGAATGCATGTTAGTCTCTATCTAGATTTCATAAGATGTTTAGAAAATCCTGGGTGCCCATGCAGAAGCTTGCTGGAGGGGTGGAGCCCCCAGAGAGAACCTCTATTAGGGCAGTGTGAAGAGGAAATGTTTTGTTGGAGCCCCCACACAAAGTCCCCACTGGGACAGTGCCTTGTGGAGCTGTGAGAAGGGGGCCACTGCTCTCCAGACCCAAGAATGATAGAGTCATTGGCAGCTTGCATTGTACCTGGAAAACCTGTAAGCACTCAACAATTGCAAAGCCACAGGGGCAGAGTTGCCCAAGGCCTTGGGAGCCCACCTCTCAATTGTGTGGGGCCTGTAGCACCTTTCCTGTGGCTGGTTTCTCCCTTTTGGATGACAATGTTTTTCCAATGCCTATACCACCATTGTATCTCAGAAGTGACTAAATTGTTTTTGGTTTTACAGGATCATAGACAGAAGATATTTGCTTTGTCTCAGATGAGACTTAGTACTGTTGAGTTAATGCTTGAAGGAGTTAAGACTATCAAGGACTGCTGGAAATGTAAAATTTTATTTTGCAGTATGAGAAAGACATGATATTTTAGAGGAACCAGAAGCAGAATGATATAATTTGGATATTTGTCCCCACTCAAATCTCATGTGGAATTGTAATCCTCATTGTTGAAGATAGGGTCTTTTAGGAGGTGTTTGGATCATGGAGGTGTATCTCTCAGGAATGGCTTGGGCCATCTCTTTGGTGATAAGTGAGCTTT
Source organism: Rhinopithecus roxellana (assembly GCF_007565055.1). Taxonomy (NCBI): domain Eukaryota; kingdom Metazoa; phylum Chordata; class Mammalia; order Primates; family Cercopithecidae; genus Rhinopithecus; species Rhinopithecus roxellana. The sequence goes on from NC_044555.1 coordinate 143,675,220, forward strand.
CACTTTGAGTTCAAATGTGATTTGGTCATTTAACAGTGTGTGACATCTCTCTCTCTCTCTCTCTCTCTCTCTCTCTCTCTCTCTCTCTCTCTCTCTCTCACACACACACACACACGCACATGCGCACACACACACACACACACACACACACACATTCTTGCTTTTGCCATGGAAAGTGCCTGTTCCTGCTTTGCTTTCCACCATGATTGGCAGCTTCATGAAACCTTTCCAAAAGGAGATGCCACTATGCTTGCTGTACAGCCTGCAGAACTAGGAGCCAATTAACTATTTTTTCTTATGAATTATATAGTTTCAGGTATTTATTTATAGCAGTGTACAAATGGCCTAATACAATGGACAACAGAATAAAATGATAGCCCTTCCAGTAGAAATAAATAGAGAAATGGATACTAGTAAGAAACCAATTATATCTACTATGAACTTTAAGCTCCATAAAGGTAATTTTTAATGTTAAATTATTAGCATATAGTATAATGTCTGTCATAAAGTGGGTTCTCAATAAGTACTTTTGAATCAATGACCAAATATACCTGAGGAGCAACTAACTCTGAATGATGAAGAAAGAAAAGCCTTAAAAAAGAAAGACATCTTAGATGCGGTTCTGATAAAAAAAAAAATGGTATAAAAATGGAAAGAGAAGAAGGTTATTTTATATGAAATGAAAGACACTGGGGAAAAAAAAAAAAAAAAAAAAAAACACAGCCATAAACTGGCTTAGACAGTTGAAACAGTTACTGCTACTTTCTTTAAAATGTAACAGAAAATCCCATTAACAATGGCTTAAATTATAGGAACATTATTGTTTTATTAATGAGGTTTCTGGAAGGAAAATTTTATGATTGATTCAGTGGATTAGCAATACCATCCAGCTCCTTTAGGTTTTCTGAGTGGGTTGTCTTAACATTGGCAATAGACACCCTGATTTGGCCACAATGGCTGCTGCACTTTCAAGTATCATGTCTTCATAGTAAAACACACAATGCAGAAAGAAAGCCCATTTTCTTTGTGGTAAAAGCCCATTCATGGACTTTCAATGTCCATTTAAAGAAAAACACTAGACACCACCCAGAAGTGTTGTTCTTATTATCATTTGCCCAAACTAGGTTGAGTGGCCACACTTAGCTTTTCAAGGAGGACTTAGAAAGTATGTACATGGCATTCTTAGCTTCTACAGTGATGACAGGCAAGGAATCAACAGGCAGAAAAAAAAAAATGTTGAGTAGATAATTGTATTAAGGCCGGGCGCGGTGGCTCAAGCCTGTAATCTCAGCACTTTGGGAGGCCGAGACGGGCGGATCACGAGGTCAGGAGTTCGAGACCATCCTGGCTAACACGGTGAAACCCTGTCTCTACTAAAAAATACAAAAAAAGCTAGCCGGGCGAGGTGGCTGGCGCCTGTAGTCCCAGCTACTTGGGAGGCTGAGGCAGGAGAATGGCGTAAACCCGGGAGGCGGAGCTTGCAGTGAGCTGAGATCCGGCCACTGCACTCCAGCCCGGGCGACAGAGCGAGACTCCGTCTCAAAAAAAAAAAAAAAAAAAAAAAAAAGATAATTGTATTAGTCTATTTGGTACTGCTATAAAGCAATACCCGAGGCTGGGTAATTTACAGAGAAAATAAATTTATTTGGTTCATGGTTCTGCAGGCTGTTCAAAAAGAATGGCACCAGTATCTGCTTTTGGTGAGGGCTTCTGGAAGCTTGCAATTACACTGGAAAGCATGTATGCATGTCACATGATGAGACAGGGAGCAAGAGGGAAGAGGAAGAGTGCCAGACTCTTCTTAAGAACCAACTCTTGTATTAACTAATATAGTGAGAACTCACTGATTATGATGCAGAAGGCACCAGAGCATTCGTGAAAGATACGTTCACATGACCTAAATATCTCCCACTAGACCACACCTCTAACATTGGGGGGAAATTCAATCTTAAAGCTCCAAAATAATTCTCGACACTGTTTCCTATATGCTGGGCACACTGTTGTGAGGAGTGTTCTCCAAAGACCTTGGGCAGCCTTGCCCTCGTGGCTCTGTTGGGTGCAGCCCACGTGGTTGCTCTCAAGCATTGGACTACAATGCTTGCAGCTTTTCCCGGCTGAGGGTGCATGCTGCCGATTGCTCTACAATTCTGGGAATTGAAAGGTGGTATAGCCCCATTCTCTCATCTCTACTAGGCAGTGCTTTATTGGGAACTTTGTGTTGGGGCTCAAATCCCACATTTTTCCTTAGCACTGTCCTAGTAGAGCTTCTCTGTAAAGGCTTTTTTTCCTGTGGCAGGCTTCTGCCTGGGCACCCAGGCTTTCCAATACATCCTCTAAAAACTAAGTGGAAGCCACCAAACCTTCTTTACAAACACATTCTGTGTGCTTGCAGACTTAACACCAAGTTAGTCACAAAGCCTACAGTTTGCACTCTCAGGAGTGGCAGGCCAGGATATACCTGCAGTCCTTCAAGCCTTGGCTGGAGCTGGAGTAGCTGGGATGCAGGGAGCAGAATCCTGAGGTGGCATAGGTTAACAGCATCCTGTTTATGATCCCCCAAAATGAATCTGTCCTTTTAGGCCTCTGGGCCTTCATGGGAGGAAAATCCTGGAAGGTTTTGGAAAAGATTTCAAGGTCTTCTCCTTACTGTATTCAATATTAGCACCTGGCTCACTTTTAGTCATGCTAATCTCTCTCATAAGAGGTTACCCTGCCTCCCCCTTGTATTTGAAAAGACTATTTTCTTCCCTACTACACAGCCAGACTGGAAAATTTTTGAACTTTTATGTCCTGCTTAACTTTTAAATATAAGTGCCACCTTTAAGTCATTCTTTTGCTCACCTTTCTATTCCTAGGCCATCAAAAGCAGCCAAACCACTTCTTGAATGCTTTGCTGCTTAGAAATTTGTTCCTGCATATACCCACATCATCCTTCTTAAGTTCAGCCATCCAAAAAGTCTAGGACATGCACATAATTCAGCTAAATTTCTGCTAAGACATAACAAAGGTAATCTTCGCTCTAGTTCCCAACAAGTTTCTTTTTTTCCACCTGATACATCACCAGCCTGATTTTTACCACCCATATTTTTATCAGCATTTCTGTCAAAACCACTTAAATAGTCTCTAATAAGTACAAACCTTTCTCTAAACTTATATTTTCTACTTCTCCAAATTTTGCTAACTTCTGTACATTACCCAGTTTTGAATCTGCTTCCACAGGTTCAAGTGTCTTTTTAGCAACAGCCCATTCCTGGTACAAATTTCCTGTATTACTCCATTTTGTACTTCTATAAAGGAATGCCTGATGCTGAGTAATTAGTATATAAAACAAACTTAGAGTTCTACAAATTTTTCAAGAAGCATGGCACTAGCATGTGCATCTGGTGAGAACCTCAGAGAGTTTTAAATTATAGCAGAAGGTATAGAGGGAGCAGACATGTCACATGATGAGAGAAGGAATAAGAGAGAGAGGAAGTTATGCCAGATTCTTTTTAATAACCAGCTCTCATATTAACTAATAGAGCAAGAACTCACATATTACCATGGAGATGTTACCAAGCAATTCATGAAGGATCTGCTTCTGTGACAAAATTACCTTCCAGCAGAACCCACCTCCAACATTGTGGGACACATTTAAAATGAGATTTGGAAGAGACAGATACTCAAACAACATTACCAATCAAGAGGACCTATCAAAACATGTTTCAGTTGTCAAGAGGAATAAGGACCTGGGGAAAATGGCAAAGAGTGGAAGAGTGGTCAAAAATTTTTTTTGGATTCACATGCTTACCTACTAAAATATGGGAGTTTAATGTGTAGTATTGATCTTCAGAGAGATAAATAAAAGAAGCCAACACTGTCTCTCTAGAACTCTGATTTATTTAGCTTTTTAAATGTCTCCATTTGAGTCATTAAAACATATATCTAATTAACTTTGTCACTGATCTTCAGTTATTTCCTCAAATTTTAGGCACTATTTACTTGTTATGGGTTTTACATATAAACACAAAAGTTAGTAAAGTCTTAGAGTTCTCTGATAAGCTTTAGAAAGTTGCTCTTGTTTTTAAATTGCAAGGTCTTATGATTCTCTGATTTACAATTATATCTGTGCATGTGTTCATAGCACATATTTTACCATAACAAGTTCTGAGAACATGTTTTAAATAAAAGATTCTAAGAAATACTACACAAAATCAAACTAATTGCAGCACAGTAGCTACTACCTCTAGGCAGACATGCCCAGTGTGCTCCCAGCCACATTGATCCCCAGACCACCAGGGTTAATCAGGGAGCACAGATCAGTGTGCAATTCACAGATCAGCCTATTGTCTAAACAACGATCAAGAACACATTCAGCCGTGTTTGGTGCAGCAGCCTCTTACCTATTAGCACCATCTACTGGTTGGTAGGTCAAATGGCATAGCACAATATAAAACGCACTGACAGAAGTGCACAGGAAGCAAAGCTGATGGGAACCCTAGTCAGCATTCTATAAAGTCATATCCCCTAGGTACAGGAGGAAAAGGAAAAGGAAAGAAAAAAAAAACTAATTATATTATAAGAAAAGAAAGAAAAAGAAAAATCCTACTTGCACAAAAATAATTACAAAAATTAGAAGTTTTAGAATGTCCAGATAAAAAGGAAACAGCACAAGAACTCAGGAATCATGAAAAATCTGAGTATATTGACGCCACCAAAAGATTGTACTAGCTCTCTAGAAACAGCCCTGAACTGAAATAAATATGTCATTCTTTGTACTTTTTTTTTTTACTGTTGTTGGTTTAAAGTCAATGCTAAAGAAAAAAAAAAATCTCAAGAAGAAGCTAGAGAAAAAGGTTATATCATGTACAAAGAGAACCCAATCAGCCTAACAGTAGACTTTTCAGCAGAAATTTTATGAGCCAGGAGAGATTAAGGACTTATTTTAAGCATTTTTAAAGGAAAGAAATTCAAAACAATACTTTTATAGCAGGCCAGAGTAAGCTTTATAAGCAAAGGGGGATAAAATGTTTTCCAGACAAGCAAGTGCTAAGGGAATTTGTTAGCACTAGACAATCATCTGGAAATATTTTTAAGGGAGTTCTAAACATGAAAACAAATGAATAATACCTGCTCTCACAAAAAAAGCTCACATAAGTACATATAGCCCCACAGAGTATATAAAACAATGACACAAAAGAAATGACAAAGCAACGAGCTAGCCACCTCATGATAGAATTAAAATCTCATGAATTAAAATTAAACTTGAATGTAAATGGTCTAAACACCACACACAAGAAGCATACAGTGGAAAGCTGAATAAAGACAACAACAACAACAATAAAAAAAATCTGCCTGTTGTCTTGAAGAGACCATCTTACATGTAAAGACACCCATAAACTGAATAGAAAGGGATGGAGAAAGATTTATCACATAAATGAAAAACCAAAAGAAGCAGGAATTATTACTCTTATATAAGATAAACAAATTTTAAGCCAACAACAGCAAAAAAGAGACAAAGAATGGCATTACATAATTACATAGGGTTCAATTAAACAAGAAGACATAAGTATCTTAAATAAATATGCAGTCATCATTGGAAAATCCAGATTAATAAAAAAGTACTTCTAGATCTACAGAAACATTTGTGCAGATACACAATAATGGGAGACTTCAACACCCCACTGACAACGATAAACAGATCATCAAGGGAGAAAACTAACAAAGAAATTCTGAAATTGAATTTGACACTTGAACAATTATACCTCATAGGCATCTACAAAATGCTCTACACGTCAACCACAAAATATGCATTTCTCTTATCTATATGGAGTATATATTCCAAGACGGATCACATAGTCAGGTATAAAGCAAGTTTTAATAAATATAATACAAATCAAAATTAAAACAACCATACTCTTTGACGGCAATTACAAAAAATAAAAATCAATACAAAAAAGATCTGTCAAAACTGCAGAAATAAATAACAATTAAACAATTTGATACTGAATGACTTCAGGGTAACCCATAAAATTAAGGAAGAAATTAAAAACACTGGGCTGGACATGGTGTCTCACACCTGTAATCCCAGCACTTTGATTGGCCAAGGTGCGCAGATCACTTGAGTTCAGAAGTTCGAAACCAGCATGGCCAATATGATGAAACCCCATCTCTACTAAAAACATGAAAATTAGCCGGGCATGGTGGGAAGTGCTTTTAATTTCAGCTACTCGAGAGGCTGAGGCAGGAGAATCACTTGAACCTGGGATGTGGATGTTGCGGTAAGCCGAGATTGTGCCACTGCACTTCAACCTGAGCAACAGAGCAAGATTCCATCTCAAAATAAATAAATAAATAAATAAATAAATAAATAAATAAATAAATAAATAAATGGGATTGAATGAAAAGAGATGGGACCCACAAAATCTCTGAGATGCAGCAAAAGCAGTGTTAAGAATAAAGTTTATAGTGCTAAATTATGACCTAAAAAAATCAGAATTATTTCAAATTAATGAGCTAGCATCATACCTAGAGGAACTAGAAAAAGAGCAACAAAGTAAGCCTAAAGCTAGCAGAGAAAAATGAATAAAATCAGAGCAGACATGAATAAAATTGACATCCCCAAATCCATACAGTCTCAGTCAAATCAAACGGTGATTTGTTGAAAGAACAAAATATACTGATAGATTGGTAGTTAGATTAGCAGAGAAAAGACAGAAGTCACAAAAGTCATAATCAGAAATTACAAAGGTGACATTACAATTAATACCACATAAAAGAAAAAAGATCCTCTGAGACTATTATGAGTCATCTCTACGCCCATAAACTAGAAAAGCTAGAGGTAATGGAAAAATTTCCAGAAAAACACTATCTCCCAAGATTGAATAAAGAGAAAATTGAAACCCTGAAACGACCAACATTTAGTTCCAAAGTTGAATAAGTAATATGCAACTTACCCATCAAAAGAAAGCCCCAGACCAGATAAATTCACAGGTGAAATCTAACAGATGTATGAAAAACTTGCACCAGTTCTACTGACATTATACCAAAAATTTGAGGAAAGACTTCTTTCTAATTCATTCTATGAAGCACCACTCTTATAGAAAAAAAACCTAGAAAAGGCACAACAATAAAATAAAATTACAGGCAAACATGCTTGATAAACATAGACACAAAAATGCTCAACAGTGAACTACCAAGCCAAATTCAAAAGCATATCAAAATGTTAATTCACCATAATAAAGTAGGCTTTATTCCTGGGATGCAAGGTTGTTTTAACATATGTAAATCAATATATGAAATTCATCACATAAGCTGAATTATATATTTCAATATATATTTCTGTATAGAAATATATTCTCTATATATATTTATATAAATATAAATATGTATAAAATCTCAATAGATGAAGAAAGAGCCTTCAATAAAATACAACATGACTTTATGATAAAATTCATCAAAAAAATAGGCATCAAATGGACATACCTCCAAATAATAAGAGCCATCTATGATAAACATGCAGCCAACACTATATTGAATGGACAATTACCAAAAGAATTAATTCCCTTTGAGAGCTATGACAAAACAAGGGTGCTCACTCTCATCATTCTTCTTCAACATAGTACTAGATGTACTAGCTGCAGCAATCAGGTAAGATAAAAAAATAAAATGCATACAAATAGGACAAAAAGAAGTCAAACTGTCTCTTCTCCCTGATGATATAAATCTGTATCTAGAAAACCTTAAGATTTCATTAAAAGTCTATTGTACTTGATAAACTATTTCAGTAAAGTTTCAAGATACAAAATTTATATAAAAGGAAGCAGCATCACTATACAACAATAAGATACAAGCTGAGAGTCAAATCAAGAATACAATCTTATTCACAATTGCCACAAAAATAATAAAATACATGGGAATGCCGCTACCCAGTGAGGTGAAAGTTAACTACAAGAAGAACTAAAAGACACTGCTGAAAAAAAAAAAAATACATATTACACAAACGAATGGAAAAAACATTCTTGCTAATGGATTGGAAGAATCAATATTAGTAAAGTGACCACACTTCTCAAAGCAAATTGCAGATTCAACACTATTCCTATCAAACAACCAATGTCATTTTTTCACAGATCTAGAAAAAGCTATTCTAAGATTTGAATGGAATTTAAAAGAATCCCAATTTTTCTTTTTTTTGATTATTATTATTATTATTATTATTATTATTATTATTATTATTATACTTTAAGTTCTAGGGTACATGTGCATAACGTGCAGGTTTGTTACATATGTATACTTGTGCCATGTTGGTGTGCTGCACCCATCAACTCATCAGCACCCATCAACTCGTCATTTACATCAGGTATAACTCCCAATGCAATCCCTCCCCCCTCCCCCCTCCCCGTGATAGGCCCTGGTGTGTGATGTTCCCCTTCCCGAGTCCAAGTGATCTCATTGTTCAGTTCCCACCTATGAGTGAGAACATGTGGTGTTTGGTTTTCTGTTCTTGTGATAGTTTGCTAAGAATGATGGTTTCCAGCTGCATCCATGTCCCTACAAAGGACACAAACTCATCCTTTTTTATGGCTGCATAGTATTCCATGGTGTATATGTGCCACATTTTCTTAATCCAGTCTGTCACTGATGGACATTTGGGTTGAGAATCCCAATTTTCCAAGCAATTATAAGCAAAAGGAACACAGACAGAAAGTTTACATTACCAGATTTTAAACCATGCTATCAGGCTGCAATAAGCAAAACAGCATGGTACTGGTACAAGAACAGAGAGATAGACAAATGGAATAAAGCAGAGAACCCAGAAATAAAGCCATATACCTACAGTCATTTGATCTTAGACAAAGTCAACAAAAATAAGCAATGAAGCAAAGATCCCCTATTCAACAAATGGTACTGGAATCCTGGCCATCCACATGCAGAAGAATAAAACTGTACCACTACCTTTCATTGTAAATAAAAATTAACTCAAGATAGATTAAAAATTTAGATGTAAGACCTCAAACTATAAGAATGCTAGAAGAAAACCTAGAAAGCACAATTTTGGACACCGGCTTTGAGAAACAATTCATTACTAAGTCTTCAACAAAAAATAAAATTGACTGATGGAACCTAATTAAAGACCTCCTGAACAGCAAAAGAAACTATCAATAGAGTAAAGAGATTACCTACAGAATAAGAGAATATATTTGTAATCTACACACCTGACAAGTGTCTAATATCCAAAATCTCTAAGAAACTTCACTGAGGCAGCCAAAGCAGAGTTTACAGTAATAGACAAATACATGTAAAAAGTTGAAAGATATAAATTAAAAAAAAAAAATAAACTCACTAGGAACTACAGAAAAATAACAAACTACTCCCAAAGTTCACAGAAGAAAAGTATAATAAAGACTAAATTGATTAGATTCAAGATGGCCATTTAGAAGCAGCTGCAGTCTGTGGCCCTCGCGGGAGAGGAATGAAAAGGGGTGAGTAATTTCAGCACCTTTGACTGAAATATCCAGGTTCTCACATTGGGACTGACTAGTCGAAAATTTCGGCCCACTTAGAATGTAGAAACATAGGAGGGGGAGCAACGGCTGACCCAAGAGCATCATGGAACCAAAGGAACCCCCATCCCAAACCAAGGGAACCAATGAGTGATTATGCAACCCCACCGAGAAAAACCACATTTCTTCCATGGATTTTTGCAACCCATGGATCAGGAGATTCCCTAGTGAGCCAACACCACCAGGCTTTGGGTCTGATACACAGAGCTGTGTCAATTCGTGGCAGAACAGACACTCAGGACACACAGAGACCCAGGAGTTTTATATACTCCAGCCCCTGGATCCCTGGCTAGGAGGGAAACCCATTCCTATATATCTGTAGGAATGGGACTGAACACAGTGAGACCAAAACTAGAAAATGGACCCTTTCTTATAACATAGACAAAAATTAACTCAAATTGGATCAAAAACTTAAATGTAAACCCTAAAACTATAAAAGCCCTGGAAGAAAATCTAGGCAATACCATTCAGAACATAGGCATGAGCAAAGATTTGATGACAAAAACCCAAAAGCAATTGCAACAAAACCAATAATAGACTGATGATATCTAATTAAACTTACAAAACCTCTGCACAACAAAAGAAACTATCATCAGAGTGAACAGATAACCTACAGAAAGGGAGAAAATTTCTTCAATTTATCAATTTGACAAAGGTCTAATATCCAGAGTCTACAGGGCACTTACAGGAATTTACAATAAATAAACTAACAACCCTATTAAAAAGTGGGCAAAAAACATGAATAGACACTTCTCAAAAGAAGACATACATGTGCCAACAAAGATGAAAAAAAGATCAACATCTCTGATCATTAGAAAAATGCAAGTCAAAACCATGATGAGATACTGTCTCATGCCAGTCAGAATGGCAATTATTAAAAAGTCAAAACACAACAGATGCTGGCTGGGTTGCCGAGAAAAAAAAAAATAGAAAAACCTTTTTAGTTTGTTGGTGAAAGTGTAAATTAGTTCATCCATTGTAGAAGTCAGTGTGGTGACTCCTCAAAGACCTAGAGGCAGAAATACCATTTGACCCAGCAATCCCATTACTGTGTATATCCCCAAAGGAATATAATTCATTCTATTGCAAAGATACATGCATTTGTATATTAATTGCAGCAGTATTCACAATAGCAAAGATATGGAAACAATCTAAATGTCCATCAATGATAGACTGCATGTAGAAAATTTAGTACATGTACATATATAGGAATACTCTGCAGCCATAAAATAAATTAGATTATGTCTTTTGCAGGGCCATGAGTGGAGTTAGAAGCCATTGTCTTCAGCAAACTAATACATGAATAGAAAATTAAACACTATTTGTTCTTACTTATAAGTAGGAGCTGAATGATGAGAATACGTAGACACATGGAGAGGCACAACACACACTGGGGCCTGTTGAAGGGGATAGTGGTAGGAGGGAGAACATCAGGAAGAAGAGCTGATGGATGCTGTGCTTAATATATAGGTGATGGAATGGTCTGTGCAGTAAACCACCATGGCACATGTTTAGCTATGTAACAAACCTGTGCATCCCATACATGTATTACTGAACTAAAAATAAAAATAGAAAAAAAATGAAAAAAGCAAAAATAAATAAAATTCAAAAATAGAAAAACAACAGGAAATAGCAAAAAAAAAAAAAACAGTTTTTTTTTTTTTTTATTATACTTTAAGTTCTAGGGTACATGTGCATAACGTGCAGGTTTGTTAAATATGTATACTTATGCCATGTTGGTGTGCTGCACCCATCAACTCGTCAGCACCCATCAATTCATCATTTATATCATGTATAACTCCCCAATGAAATCCCTCCCTCCTCCCCCCTCCCCCCTCCCCATGATAGGCCCCAGTGCGTGATGTTCCCCTTCCCGAGTCCAAGTGATCTCATTGTTCAGTTCCCACCTATGAGTGAGAACATGCGGTGTTTGGTTTTCTGTTCTTGTGATAGTTTGCTAAGAATGATGGTTTCCAGCTGCATCCATGTCCCTACAAAGGACGCAAACTCATCCTTTTTTATGGCTGCATAGTATTCCATGGTGTATATGTGCCACATTTTCTTAATCCAGTCTGTCACAGATGGACATTTGGGTTGATTCCAAGTCTTTGCTATTGTGAATAGTGCCGCAATAAACATACGTGTGCATGTGTCTTTGTAGTAGAATAATTTATAATCCTTTGGGTATATACCCAGTAGTGGGATGGCTGGGTCATATGGTACATCTAGTTCTAGATCCTTGAGGAATTGCCATACTGTTTTCCATAATGGTTGAACTAGTTTACAATCCCACCAACAGTGTAAAAGTGTTCCTATTTCTCCACATCCTCTCCAACACCTGTTGTTTCCTGACTTCTTAATGATTGCCATTCTAACTGGTGTGAGATGGTATCTCATTGTGGTTTTGATTTGCATTTCTCTGATGGCGAGTGACGATGAGCATTTTTTCATGTGTCTGTTGGCTGTATGAATATCTTCTTTTGAGAAATGTCTGTTCATATCCTTTCCCCACTTTTTGATGGGGTTGTTTGTTTTTTTCTCGTATATTTGTTTGAGTTCTTTGTATATTCTGGATATTAGCCCTTTGTCAGATGAGTAGGTTGCAAAAATTTTCTCTCATTCTGTAGGTTGCCTATTCACCCTGATGGTAGTTTCTTTTGCTGTGCAAAAGCTCTTTAGTTTAATTAGATCCCATTTGTCAATTTTTGCTTTTGCTGCCATTGCTTTTGGTGTTTTAGACATGAAGTCCTTGCCCATGCCTACGTCCTGAATGGTACTACCTAGATTTTCTTCTAGGGTTTTTATGGTATTAGGTCTAACATTTAAGTCTCTAATCCATCTTGAATTAATCTTCGTATAAGGGGTAAGGAAAGGATCCAGTTTCAGCTTTCTACTTATGGCTAGCCAATTTTCCCAGCACCATTTATTAAATAGGGAATCCTTTCCCCATTTCTTGTTTCTCTCAGGTTTGTCAAAGATCAGATGGCTGTAGATGTGCGGTATTATTTCTGAGGACTCTGTTCTGTTCCATTGGTCTATATCTCTGTTTTGGTACCAGTACCATGCTGTTTTGGTTACTGTAGCCTTGTAGTATAGTTTGAAGTCAGGTAGCGTGACGCCTCCAGCTTTGTCCTTTTGACTTAGGATTGTCTTGGCAATGCGGGCTCTTTTTTGGTTCCATATGAACTTTGAAGCAGTTTTTTCCAATTCTGTGAAGAAACTCATTGGTAGCTTGATGGGGATGGCATTGAATCTATAAATGACCTTGGGCAGTATGGCCATTTTCACGATATTGATTCTTCCTATCCATGAGCATGGTATGTTCTTCCATTTGTTTGTGTCCTCTTTGATTTCACTGAGCAGTGGTTTGTAGTTCTCCTTGAAGAGGTCCTTTACATCCCTTGTAAGTTGGATTCCTAGGTATTTTATTCTCTTTGAAGCAATTGTGAATGGAAGTTCATTCCTGATTTGGCTCTCTGTTTGTCTGTTACTGGTGTATAAGAATGCTTGTGATTTTTGCACATTAATTTTGTATCCTGAGACTTTGCTGAAGTTGCTTATCAGCTTAAGGAGATTTTGGGCTGAGACGATGGGGTTTTCTAAATATACAATCATGTCATCTGCAAACAGGGACAATTTGACTTCTTCTTTTCCTAACTGGATACCCTTGATTTCTTTCTCTTGACTGATTGCCCTAGCCAGAACTTCCAACACTATGTTGAATAGGAGTGGTGAGAGAGGGCATCCCTGTCTTGTGCCAGTTTTCAAAGGGAATTTTTCCAGTTTTTGCCCATTCAGTATGATATTAGCTGTGGGTTTGTCATAAATGGCTCTTATTATTTTGAGGTACGTTCCATCAATACCGAATTTATTGAGCCTTTTTAGCATGAAGGGCTGTTGAATTTTGTCAAAGGCCTTTTCTGCATCTATTGAGACAATCATGTGGTTCTTGTCTTTGGTTCTGTTTACATGCTGGATTACGTTTATTGATTTGCGAATGTTGAACCAGCCTTGCATCCCAGGGATGAAGCCCACTTGATCATGGTGGATAAGCTTTTTGATGTGCTGCTGAATCCGGTTTGCCAGTATTTTATTGAGGATTTTTGCATCAATGTTCATCAGGGATATTGGTCTAAAATTCTCTTTTTTTGTTGTGTCTCTGCCAGGCTTTGGTATCAGGATGATGTTGGCCTCATAAAATGAGTTAGGGAGGATTCCCTCTTTTTCTATTGATTGGAATAGTTTCAGAAGGAATGGTACCAGCTCCTCCTTGTACCTCTGGTAGAATTCAGCTGTGAATCCATCTGGTCCTGGACTTTTTTTGGTGGGTAGGCTATTAATTGTTGCCTCAATTTCAGAGCCTGCTATTGGTCTATTCAGGGATTCAACTTCTTCCTGGTTTAGCCTTGGGAGAGTGTAAGTGTCCAGGAAATTATCCATTTCTTCTAGATTTTCTAGTTGATTTGCGTAGAGGCATTTATAGTATTCTCTGATGATAGTTGGTATTTCTGTGGGGTCAGTGGTGATATCCCCTTTATCATTTTTTATTGCATCTATTTGATTCCTCTCTCTTTTCTTCTTTATTAGCCTTGCTAGCGGTCTGTCAATTTTGTTGATCTTTTCAAAAAACCAACTCCTGGATTCATTGATTTTTTGGAGGGTTTTTTGTGTCTCTATCTCCTTCAGTTCGGCTCTGATCTTAGTTATTTCTTGCCTTCTGCTAGCTTTTGAATGTGTTTGCTCTTGCCTCTCTAGTTCTTTTAATTGTGATGTTAGAGTGTCAATTTTAGATCTTTCCTTCTTTCTCTTGTGGGCATTTAGTGCTATAAATTTCCCTCTACACACTGCTTTAAATGTGTCCCAGAGATTCTGGTATGTTGTATCTTTGTTCTCATTGGTTTCAAAGAACATCTTTATTTCCGCTTTCATTTCGTTATGTACCCAGTAGTCATTCAGGAGCAGGTTGTTCAGTTTCCATGTAGTTGAGCGGTTTTGATTGAGTTTCTTAGTCCTGAGTTCTAGTTTGATTGCACTGTGGTCTGAGAGACAGTTTGTTATAATTTCTGTTCTTTTACATTTGCTGAGGAGTGCTTTACTTCCAATTATGTGGTCAATTTTGGAATAAGTGCGATGTGGTGCTGAGAAGAATGTATATTCTGTTGATTTGGGGTGGAGAGTTCTGTAGATGTCTATTAGGTCCGCTTGGTGCAGAGATGAGTTCAATTCCTGGATATCCTTGTTAACTTTCTGTCTCGTTGATCTGTCTAATGTTGACAGCAGAGTGTTGAAGTCTCCCATTATTATTGTATGGGAGTCTAAGTCTCTTTGTAAGTCCCTAAGGACTTGCTTTATGAATCTGGGTGCTCCTGTATTGGGTGCATATATATTTAGGATAGTTAGCTCTTCCTGTTGAATTGATCCCTTTACCATTATGTAATGGCCTTCTTTGTCTCTTTTGATCTTTGATGGTTTAAAGTCTGTTTTATCAGAGACAAGGATTGCAACCCCTCCTTTTTTTTGTTCTCCATTTGCTTGGTAGATCTTCCTCCATCCCTTTATTTTGAGCCTATGTATGTCTCTGCATGTGAGATGGGTCTCCTGAATACAGCAGACTGATGGGTCTTGACTCTTTATCCAGTTTGCCAGTCTGTGTCTTTTAATTGGACCATTTAGTCCATTAACACTTAAGGTTAATATTGTTATGTGTGAACTTGATCCTGCCATTATGATATTAACTGGTTATTTTGCTCGTTAGTTGATGCAGTTTCTTCCTAGCCTCGATGGTCTTTACATTTTGGCATGTTTTTGCGATGGCTGGTACCGGTTGTTCCTTTCCATGTTTAGGGCTTCCTTCAGGGTCTCTTGTAAGGCAGGCCTGGTGGTGACAAAATCTCTAAGCATTTGCTTATCTGTAAAGGATTTTATTTCTCCTTCACTTATGAAACTTAGTTTGGCTGGATATGAAATTCTGGGTTGAAAATTCTTTTCTTTAAAAACGTTGAATATTGGCCCCCACTCTCTTCTGGCTTGTAGAGTTTCTGCCGAGAGATCTGCTGTTAGTCTGATGGGCTTCCCTTTGTGGGTAACCCGACCTTTCTCTCTGGCTGCCCTTAAGATTTTTTCCTTCATTTCAACTTTGGTGAATCTGGCAATTATGTGTCTTGGAGTTGCTCTTCTGGAGGAGTATCTTTGTGGCGTTCTCTGTATTTCCTGAATTTGAATGTTGGCCTGCCCTACTAGGTTGGGGAAGTTCTCCTGGATGATTTCCTGAAGAGTGTTTTCCAACTTGGTTCCATTTTCCCCCTCACTTTCAGGCACCCCAATCAGGCGTAGATTTGGTCTTTTTACGTAATCCCATACTTCTTGCAGGCTTTGCTCATTTCTTTTTCTTCTTTTTTCTTTTGGTTTCTCTTCTCGCTTCATTTCATTCATTTGATCCTCAATCGCTGATACTCTTTCTTCCAGTTGATCGAGTCGGTTACTGAAGCTTGTGCATTTGTCACGTATTTCTCTTGTCATGGTTTTCATCTCTGTCATTTCGTTTATGATCTTCTCTGCATTAATTAGTCTAGCTGTCAATTCTTCCACTCTTTTTTCAAGATTTTTAGTTTCTTTGCGCTGGGTACGTAATTCCTTCTTTAGCTCTGATAAGTTTGATGGACTGAAGCCTTCTTCTCTCCTCTCGTCCAAGTCATTCTCTGACCAGCTTTGATCCGTTGCTGGCGATGGGCTGCGCTCCTTTGCAGGGGGAGATGCGCTCTTATTTTTTGAATTTCCAGCTTTTCTGCCCTGCTTCTTCCCCATCTTTGTGGTTTTATCTGTCTCTGGTCTTTGATGGTGGTGACGTACTGATGGGGTTTTGGTATAGGTGTCCTTCCTGTTTGATAGTTTTCCTTCTGACAGTCAGAAGGACTGTCTGTTGGTCTGTTGGAGATTGCTTGAGGTCCACTCCAGACCCTGTTTGCCTGGGTATCAGCAGCAGAGGTTGCCGAAGATAGAATATTGCTGAACAGCGAGTGTACCTGTCTGATTCTTCCTTTGGAAGTTTCCTCTCAGGGGTGTACTCCACCCTGTGAGGTGTGGGGTGTCAGACTGCCCCTAGTGGGGGATTTCTCCCAGCTAGGCTACTCAGGGGTCAGGGACACACCTGAGCAGGCAGTCTGTCCGTTCTCAGATCTCAACCTCCACGTTGGGAGATCCACGGCTCTCCCCAAAGCTGTCAGACAGAGTCGTTCGCGTCTGCACCGGCTCCCGCTACTTCCCCTGTTGGTCTTCAGCTGTGCACTGTCCCCAGAGGTGGAGACTACAGAGACAGGCAGGCTTCCTTGAGCTGCTGTGAGCTCCACCCAGTTCGAGCTTCCCAGCGGCTTTGTTTACCTACTTAAGCCTCAGCAATGGCGGGCGCCCCTCCCCCAGCCTCGCTGCTGCCTTGTGGATAGATCGCGGCAGACTGCTGTGTTAGCAGTGAGGGAGGCTTCGTGGGCGTGGGACCCTCCCGGCCAGGTGTGGGATATATTCTGGTGTGCCTGTATGCTTACAGCGCAGTATTGGGGTGGGAGTTACCCGATTTTCCAGGTGTTGTGTGTCTCAGTTCCCCTGGCTAGGAAAACGGATCCCCTTCCCCCTTGCGCTTCCAGGTGAGGCGATGCCTCGCCCTGCTTCAGCTCTCGCTGGTCAGGCTGCAGCAGCTGACCAGCACCGATTGTCCGGCACTCCCTAGTGAGATGACCCCAGTACCTCAGTTGAAAATGCAGAAATCACCGGTCTTCTGTGTCGCTCGCGCTGGGAGTTGGAGACTGGAGCTGTTCCTATTCGGCCATCTTGCTCCGCCCTCCCCAATCCAGTTGTTGTTTTTAAAAGATTAAATTTACAAAGTTTCAGCTAGACTAAAAATTTAAGGGAGAAGAGTGAAAAAGGAGACATTACAACTAAAACTGCATAAATTCAAAAGATTATGAGAAAACTACAAACAATTATACGCCAACAAATGGATAATCTACAAGAAGTAGATAAAATTGTAGAAACCCAGAGCATAGCAAGACTGAGTCATTAAAACATAAAAAATTTGAACAGGATAATAATGATTAAGGAGATGTGATTACTAATCATAAACCCCTCAGCAATGAAAAGCTCAACACCAGATGGCTTCATTGGTGAATTCTACCAAACATTTAAAGAGAAGTTAACAACAAACTTTCATAAACTCTTCTAAAAAACTGAAGAGGACATATTTTCAAACCCATTTTATTAAGTCAGAGTTACCCTTATGCAAAAGCCAGACAAAGACAGTATAAGAAAACATAATTACAAGTCAATATTTCTGATGAATATTGATCCAAAAATCTTAAACAAAATACTAGTAAACTAATGCAACAGCATATTAGAAGAGCAATAAATCATGAGCAAGTGCTATTTATCCTTAGGCTGCAAGGATGCTTTAACATATGTAAGTCAATAAGGGTAATACACCACAATAACAGAAAGAAGGATAAATATTACAAGATTATTTCAAAACATTCAGAAAAGAACATTTCAAAAATTTAATGCACTTTCATAATAAAATCTCTCAACAGTCTAAGTTTTGAAAGAATTTACCTCAACACAATAAAAGCAATATATGAAAAACTTGCAGTTTTCACATTATATTTGGTGAAAACCTCAAAGCTTTTCCTCCAAGAAAAAGAACAAGGCAATAAAACCTACTCCCTCCACTTCTACTGAACATAGTTTTGGAAGTCTCAGCCAGAGAAATTAGGCAATAAAAAAATTAAAAGCCATCCAAATTAGAAAGAAAGAAGTGCAACTGTCTCAGTTTGCAAATGACATGGTAATATATATATATATATATATATATATAAAACCCTAAAGGCTCCACCAAAATCATCTGTTAGAATTAGTAAACACATTCAGTAATATCGTAGGATACAAAATCAACGTTCAAAAATCAGTTGCTTTTTCTGCATTAATAATGAACTATACAAAAATAAAATGATGAAAAAATCACAATCACTATAGCATCAAATTAGTTATTTCAGCAAGATGATGGAGTAGAAAGTCTCAGGTTCTATTTCATGCCACAGAAAGTTCACCTAGCAAATACTTACAGATCAGAATAAGAATATCTTTTTGAAAACCCCGACACTTGAAAACAAACCTGAGGCTCTGTATGGTCCATAGAACTAAATGAAAACCAAATTATGAGGGTTAGAGTAGCCTCATTTTTATTATGCTTCCTCTCCCCCTCCCCCAAATTGAGACAATTCAAGATAAAGAGGATTCCCCTAAGGCTATCTACACAGAGAAAGAAGTAGAAGTACTTACACACCTTCCCTAGAATTCCAAAACACTTCCCTGGAAGCCCACTCTGGCTTCACTTCACAAGGAACACTGGGGTTAATGACACTGCTAAGTCACACAACATTGGATAAAATCTAAGAAGGTGAAGCTCACAGTAACCGGTATGCAGATCTTGGTGGTATTTTCATGTTCCTGCCCATTGTGGTGCCCGATTAGCTACATCAACCAACTGCAAAGCTCACCCATAAAGCTGAGCTGGTTGTTTCCTGAAGCACAGTGGGAGTTCAATTTTGTTTAATTCCGCAGGTGACTAAGCTCCACATCCAGCCTCAGAGCCCACCACAATGACCCTGTTAAGGCAGAAAAATGCTCATGTCCATGCATTTTGGAGAAACACGGTAGGTGTACATGCTTTCCCAGGAGTCTAAAAATATCTCAAATCAACTAAAAACTTATCTCAATGATCCAACCCAGGCAGGAAGATCCTCACCTCTTTGCATTTTGGAGAAGCATAGAAGCTACACTAACTCAACAAAAGAGGTCAAATAGCAGCTCAACTCAGCCAAAATCACACCCCACACTCTGGGGTGGCCACTTCGGGAAGCAATCTTCAATTGTGAATTTCTGAGGAGCATAGGCCAGGTCTCACTTGTTCTGAGTGGTGACTCTGACTAACCTCGGAGCCCAGCCTGAAGCCCAGTCCAACTGGAGATCCCAAATAGCAGAGTTACTTAGGCAGGTATACTAGTCAGCGTTCTCTAGAGGGACAGAACTAATTCTCTTTCTCTCTCTCTCTCTCTCTCTCTCTCTCTCTCTCTCTCTCTCTCTCTCTCTCTCTCTCTCTCTCTCTCTCTCTCTCCTGTCTCTCTCTCTCGGACAGAACTCATACTCTATCTATATACACACACACACACACACTATATATATTATATGTATATATATTAATTCTTTATCAGATGTATGGCTTGCAAGTATTTGCTTCCAATCTGTAGGTGTTATATTTCAATCTGTTCGTTGTCCCTTTTGTTGTGCAGAAGCTTTTAATTTGATGTAATCCCATTTATTTTTCCTTTTGTTATTGCCCTATTGAAGTCAAATCTAAAAACAAAAAAATATTGCCCAGACCAATATCATGTAGCTTGCCTCCCTCTCTGTTTTCTTCTAGTGGTTTTAAAGATTCAGTTATTATGTTTACATCCTTAATCCATTTTGAATTGATTTTTGAATATGTTGTGAAACAAGAGTTCAATTTAATTATCTTGCATATGGATATCCAGTTTTCTCAATGCCATTTATTGAAAAGACCGTTTTTTAACATTGCATATTCTCGACATGTTTGTTAAATATCAATTGATCATACATGAGGGAGTTTATTTACAGGATCTCTGTTCTGTTTCCTTGTTTGATGTATCTGTTTATGACAGTACCATGCTGTTTTAATTGCTGTTAATGTGTAGCATAGTTGGAAATCAGAAATGTGAAGCCCACAGATTTTGTATTTTGCTCATAATTGCCTTAGCTATTCTGGGGTTTTTGTAGTTTTATATGCATTTTAGAATATGTCTGTGAAAATAATATTGTAATTTAATATTGTAATTTAATAAGGATTGCATTGAATCTGTAGATAGCTTTGGGTAGCATGGACATTTAAACAATATTAATTCTTCAAATTCATGTACACAGAATAACTTTACATTCATTTACATCCTTTATCACTTTGATTAATGTTCTATAGTTTTTAGTGTACAGGTCATTCACTTCCTTTGTTAAATTTATTTATAAGTGTTTTGCTTTTTTTCTGTAACTATTGTAAATGTAATTATTCTCCTTATTTATTTGCTATTAATAAAAAGTTTATGGTTTTACTGTAAAGAAATGCTACTGATTTTTGCATATCGATTTTGATTTTGTATCCTGAAACTGTACTGAATGTGTTCATTGGTTTTAACAGTATTTTTGGTAGAATCTTCAGAATCCACATGTAAGACCATGTCATCAGTAAATAGCAATATTTTTATTTCTTTGTCAATTTGGATGCCTTTTATTTCTTTCTCTCACCTTATTGCTCTGTCAAGGATTTCCAATTCTATATTGAGCAGATACAGTAAGTGAGCATACTTATCTCGCTCTAAGTCTTAGAGTGAAAAAATTCCAATGGTTAACCAGTAAGTAAAATATTAGCTTTGACATTATTAATTATGAACTTTATTGTGTTGAAGTGCATTTGATCTATATCTAATTTTTAAGTGGTTTTACACAAAAAATAAATTTCATCAAATGCTTTCTCTTCCTGTCTTGGGATGATCATATGATTTTTGTTTTTCATTCTCTTAATGTGATGTAGCACATTTATTGATTTGTGAATGTTGAGTCATCCGTGCATTCCAGGGATAAATCCTACTAGATAAATGTAAATGATCTTTTTAGTGCACTGTTGAATTCAGTTTGCTAGTATTTTGTTGAGGATTTTTCCATTTGTATACATTAAAAATATTTATCTGTAGTTTTCTTTCCATTTGGCTTTGGTATCACAGTAGTGTTGGCCTTATAAAAACAGTTTGAAAGGATTCCCTTTTCTTTATATTTTTATCTGGATAATATGATTAGAATCTGTGTATTACTTCTTCTTCAATGTTTGGTAGAATTCAAAAATAAAGCCATTCATTGTTGGACTTTTCTTTGATGGGAGACTTTTTATTATGTATTTGATCTCATTACTAGTTTTTGATGTGTTCTGGCTTTATATTTCTGTGGTATCAGTTTTAATGTCTCCTTCTCCATTTTTGCAATTACTTACTCGCATCTTTCATATTTGTTCTTTGTTAGTCTACCTGAAGGTTCGTTCATTTTGTTTATCTTTTCAGCAAACTAACTCACAGTTTTCTTGACATTTTGCATTGTTTTTCTAGTCTTTATATCTTCTGTGTCTGCTCTGATCATTATTACATATTTTATTCTGCTAGCAGTGAGCTCAATTTGTTTTCCTTCTTTCACTATAATTTTGAGAAATGACATTGTTTATATATTTCTCCTTTTTGATGTAGGCATTTTTTACTATAAACTTCTCTCTTAAAACTGCATTCGTGACATTCATAAGTTTTATTACGTTGTGTTACCATTTTTGTTTGTCTCAAGACTTTTTTAGTTTACCTTTTAATTTGTTCATTGACCTATTGGCTAATTGAAAGTATATTGTTTAATTTTCATGTATTTGTGAATACTTCAAAATTCCACCTGTTACTGATTTCTGGATTCATACAATTGTGGCTCAAAAAGATTAACTTGCTAAGACACGGCTTGTAGGCTAACATAAGATCTATTCTGGTAAATGTTCTCTATGTGCTTGAGAAGAATGCATATTCTATGATGTTAGCTGAAATATTCTGTATATGTCTGTTAAGCTCATTTGGTCTAGAGTGTTGTTCAAATCCAGTGTTTCCTTACTAATATTCTGTTTGGATGATAGTTCCATAATTGAAAATGGTGTATTGAAGTCCCCTATTATTATTGTTTCACAATATGTATGTCCCTTCATATCCTTTAATATTCACTTTATATATGTAGATGTTCCACTGTTGGATGTTTTTTATATATATATAATATATATGTATATATATATACACACACACACATATATATATATATATATATATATATATATATATATATATAATTTGTATTATGTTGATGAATTGACCTTTTTATCATGATGTAATGCCTTTCTTTGTCATACTTTTTGACTTAATTTTTTTTTTTGTCTGACATAAGTATTACTATCTCTACTCTCTTTCGGTTCCCATTTGTGTGGAATATCTATTTACACCCTTCACTTCCAGTTTTTTGGTGTCTTTAAAAGCAAAGTAAGTCTCTTGCAGACAAAATATAATTTATTCTTGTTATTGTTTATTCATTCAATAACTCTACATATTTTATTGGATAATTTAATCTATTTACACTCAAGGAAATTATTAATAGGTAAAAACAACAGCTATTAGTTGTTTTCTGGTTATTTTTAAACGCTTTCTTTCTTCCTCTTTTGCTGTCTTTTGTAGTTTGACGCTTTCCTGTAGTAGGGATATAATCCTTTCTATTTTTCTTTTGTACATCTAGTATATATTTTTGGGTTTTGGTCACCATGAAGTATACATAGACTATTTTACACTAATATTGGTTTATTTCAAGCTGATAGCCACTTAATTTTAATGTATACAACTCTACACTTTAACTTTCTTTCTCATTTTATGTGTTTAATGCTAGAATTAACATTATTTGCATCATTTATATCAATTTGTAGTATGTTTTCACAAATTATTTTAACTGTAGTTTTTATTAATAATTTTGTTCTTTAATAACCATACAAGGAATTATTCTATAAATAGCCATTACAGTCCTAGAATATTAGAAATATGGTGCTATATTACTTATACCATTGAGTTTTGTGTTTTTGTAAGTTTTATGTTATTAGTTAGCAGCCTTTTCTTTCTATTTCAAAATTTTTTTTTTAGCAATTTCTGTATGGCAGGCATAGTGGTGATTAATTCTCTGACATTTTGTTTGCCTGGGAAAGATTTTATTTCTCTCTCATTTCTGCAATACAGACTTGCTAGGTAGTGTATACTTGGCTGGCGTTTTTTGTCTTTAGCATTTTAAACACATAATCCCACTCATTCATTATTTTAAAAAATATCTTTTCTGACACCTTTTTTTTCTTTTTTTTTTAACTTCTTAAATGCTTACTAGGCATAGGTTTGTCTTTTGATGGTGTCCAATAATTTCCATAATCGTTCTCCACACTTTTTTATTGTTTTTTGTTGTTTGCTCTTCTGACTAATTTCAAATCATCTTTATGATGATTGATTATTTATTCAGCTTATTTGAGGTGGGTGTTGAAGCTTTATCTTTAAATTTTCAATTTTGTCATTTTATATTTTCCCTCTAGGGTTTTTTATTTGTTCTTTATTGTTTCCAATTTTTCTCAAAGTTTTTATTTTTATGTATTATTTCTGATTGTTTTAAAAAAATTTATCAAAGATCAGATGGCTGTAGATGTGTGATATTATTTCTGAGGACTCTGTTCTGTTCCATTGGTCTATATCTCTGTTTTGGTACCAGTACCATGCTGTTTTGGTTACTGTAGCCTTGTAGTATAGTTTGAAGTCAGGTAGCGTGATGCCTCCAGCTTTGTTCTTTTGACGTAGGATTGTCTTCGCAATGCGGGCTCTTTTTTGGTTCCATATGAACTTTAAAGCAGTTTTTTCCAATTCTGTGAAGAAACTCATTGGTAGCTTGATGGGGATGGCATTGAATCTATAAATAACCTTGGGCAGTATGGCCATTTTCACGATATTGATTCTTCCTATCCATGTGCATGGCATGTTCTTCCATTTGTTTGTGTCCTCTTTGATTTCCCTGAACAGTGGTTTGTAGTTCTCCTTGAAGAGGTCCTTTATATCCCTTGTAAGTTGGATTCCTGGGTATTTTATTCTCTTTGAAGCAATTGTGAATGGAAGTTCATTCGTGATTTGGCTCGCTGTTTGTCTGTTACTAGTGTATAAGAATGCTTGTGATTTTTGCACACTAATTTTGTATCCTGAGACTTTGCTGAAGTTGCTTATCAGCTTAAGGAGATTTTGGGCTGAGACAATGGGGTTTTCTAAATATACAATCATGTCATCTGTAAACAGGGACAATTTGACTTCTTCTTTTCCTAACTGGATACCTTTTATTCTTTCTCTTGCCTGATTGCCCTAGCCAGAACTTCCAACACAATGTTGAATACAAGTGGTGAGAGAGGGCATCCCTGTCTTGTGCCAGTTTTCAAAGGTAATTTTTCCAGTTTTTGCCCATTCAGTATGATATTGGCTGTGGGTTTGTCATAAATAGCTCTTATTATTTTGAGATACGTTCCATCAATACCGAATTTATTGAGCGTTTTTAGCATAAAGGGCTGTTGAATTTTGTCAAAGGCCTTTTCTGCATCTATTGAGATAATCATGTGGTTCGTGTCTTTGGTTCTGTTTATATGCTGGATTATGTTTATTGATTTGTGAATGTTGAAACAGCCTTGCATCCCAGGGATGAAGCCCACATGATCATGGTGGATAAGCTTTTTGATGTGCTGCTGAATCCGTTTTGCCAGTATTTTATTGAGGATTTTTGCATTGATGTTCATCAGGGATATTGGTCTAAAATTCACTTTTTTTGTTTTGTCTCTGCCAGGCTTTGGTATCCGGATGATATTGGCCTCATAAAATGAGTTATGGAGGATTCCCTCTTTCTCCATTGATTGGAATTGTTTTAGAAGGAATGGTACCAGCTCCTCCTTGTACCTCTGGTAGAATTCAGCTGTGAATCCATCTGGTCCTGGACTTTTTTTGGATAGTAGGCTATTAATTATTGCCTCAATATCAGAGAAACAAGAAATGGGGAAAGGATTCCCTATTTAGTAAATGATGCTGGGAAAATTGGCCAGCCATAAGTAGAAAGCTGAAACTGGATCCTTTCCTCACTACTTATAAGAAAATTAATTCAAGATGGATTAGAAACTTAAATGTTAGACCTAATACCATAAAAACCCTAGAAGAAAACCTAGGTAATACCATTCAGGACATAGGCATGGGCAAGGACTTCACGTCTAAAACACCAAAAGCAATGGCAACAAAAGCCAAAATTGACAAATGGGATCTAATTAAACTAAAGAGCTTCTGCACAGCAAAAGAAACTACCATCAGATTGAACAGGCAACTTACAGAATGGGAGAAAATTTTTGCAATCTACTCATCAGACAAAGGGCTTATATCCACAACCTACAAAAAACTCAAACAAATTTACAAGAAAAAAACAAACAACCCCATCAAAAAGTGGACAAAGGATATGAACAGACATTTCTCAAAAGAAGATATTCATACAGCCAACAGACACATGAAAAAATGCTCATCATCACTCCCCATCAGAGAAATGCAAATCAAAACCACAATGAGATACCATCTCACACCAGTCTGTTAGAATGGCAATCATTAAAAAGTCAGGAAACAACAGGTGCTGGAGAGGATGTGGAGAAATAGGAACACTTTTACACTGTTGGTGGGATTGTAAACTAGTTCAACCATTATGGAAAACAGTATGGCGATTCCTCAAGAATCTAGAACTAGAAGTACCATATGACCCAGCCATCCCATTACTGGGTATATACCCAAAGGATTATAAATCATGCTGCTATAAAGACACATGCACATGTATGTTTATTGCGGCACTATTCACAATAACAAAGACTTGGAATCAACCCAAATGTCCATCTGTGACAGACTGGATTCAGAAAATGTGGCACATATACACCATGGAATACTATGCAGCCATAAAAAAAGATGAGTTTGTGTCCTTTGTAGGGACGTGGATGCAGCTGGAAACCATCATTCTCAGCAAACTATCGCAAGAACAGAAAACCAAACACCGCATGTTCTCACTCATAGTTGGGAACTGAACAATGAGATCACTTGGACTTGGGAAGGGGAAAATCACACACCTGGGCCTATCAGGGGGAGGGGGGAGCGGGGAGGGATTGCATTGGGAGTTATACCTGAGGTAAATGACGAGTTGATGGGTGCTGACGAGTTGATGGGTGCAGCACACCAACATGGCACAAGTATATATATGTAACAAACCTGCACGTTATGCACAAGTATCCTAGAACTTAAAGTATAATAAAAATAAATAAATAAAAATATGTATGTATTCTGAAGCTCAATGAACCTTTTTTAAACTGGATTATTCTGGTTTTTTTCTGATATTTAATAGACTTTTCCTTTTTGTTGTTTATTTTTGTCACTTTGCTAGTTTTCTTTGGAGGTGTCATGATCTCCTGAGTCTTTGTAATCCTCATGTCCCTCTGTTGTTGTTGTTTGTGTATTTGTGGAGTTAGCCACCTCTTCTGACTTTTGCAGGTATTATTTGGCAAGGATAGGCCTTCACTATTTAGCTAGCTTAAGATTCTGGATAGGACAGCTAGTAATTACCCTGAAAAGACAGAGTTTTCTTTTGGGTTTTCTAGATTTTTAGGCTGCTGCCTTTGGTCTGAATTCTGATAGTGTAGGTGGCTAGGCTTCACTATCCAGCAAAACCACTGGCTAAACTCTGCAATTAGCTTAACCTGCTGAATGGGCGATGTAATTACTTCTGATTTGGCTGGGCCACAGGATATATTCTCTGGCTAGAAAGCACTGCTTTTTTGTTCAGCAGTTGATCAGGGTTGCAGAAATGGACCTCAGGTTAAGTAGATAAAAGCAAATAGAATAGCTATTAAGCTCAGTAGAAATGCATGCTTGAGATTTTCTTCCATTCCTGGGTAGCATTTGTGGGTGTGCTTTGAGGCCACTTGGAGCACGAATTAAATCTTCAGCTATGGCACAACTAGTGTATCACTTTTGTAAAAATTTGCTGTAGTGGTTGTCTGCGTTTCTGGGTGGGGCCCCAGGAGAGGGTTTGAGGATGGACCTAGAGGCTGGCCATCTAGGGATTCAAGCCAGGTAGCACTTTTCACTTCTTTAGTGGGTGGGGTATGTTGCTAGCTGGTACCGTTATTTAAAAAAGAATCCTTTCTGACACTTTTTTTTTTTTTTTTTTTTTTTTTTTTTTTTTTTACTTCTTAAATTCCTACTAGGCACCGACTGTGTCTTAATGGTGTCCCATAATTCCCATAGACTTTCTCCATTTTTTAAATTCTTTTTTATTTTTCTTCTTCTGATTTAGTAATTTCAAATGTTGTCATTGTGCTGATTAATTCTTACTTCAGCTTGATTGAGCACCACTGCTAGCTGGTACACTGAGCTACCACCCAAATCTGTTCACTGATTTCCTTGGGCTCTGTCTCCTTTCTTGATTTCTTTTTTTTTTTTTTAATACTTTAAGTTCTAGGGTACATGTGCATAACATGCAGGTTTGTTATATATGTATACTTATGCCATGTTGGTGTGCTGCACCCATCAACTCGTCAGCACCCATCAATTCATCATTTATATCATGTATAACTCCCCAATGCAATCCCTCCCTCCTCCCCCCTCCCCCTTCCCCATGATAGGCCCCAGTGCGTGATGTTCCCCTTCCCGAGTCCAAGTGATCTCATTGTTCAGTTCCCACCTATGAGTGAGAACATGCGGTGTTTGGTTTTCTCTTCTTGTGATAGTTTGCTAAGAATGATGGTTTCCAGCTGCATCCATGTCCCTACAAAGGACGCAAACTGACGCAAACTCATCCTTTTTTACGGCTGCATAGTATTCCATGGTGTATATGTGCCACATTTTCTTAATCCAGTCTGTCACAGATGGACATTTGGGTTGATTCCAAGTTTTTGCTATTGTGAATAGTGCCGCAATAAACATACGTGTACATGGGTCTTTGTAGTAGAATAATTTATAATCCTTTGGGTATATACCCAGTAGTGGGATGGCTGGGTCATATGGTACATCTAGTTCTAGATCCTTGAGGAATTGCCATACTGTTTTCCATAATGGTTGAACTAGTTTACAATCCCACCAACAGTGTAAAAGTGTTCCTATTTCTCCACATCCTCTCCAACACCTGTTGTTTCCTGACTTCTTAATGATTGCCATCCTAACTGGTGTGAGATGGTATCTCATTGTGGTTTTGATTTGCATTTCTCTGATGGCGAGTGATGATGAGCTTTTTTTCATGTGTCTGTTGGCTGTATGAATATCTTCTTTTGAGAAATGCCTGTTCATATCCTTTCCCCACTTTTTGATGGGGTTGTTTGTTTTTTTCTTGTATATTTGTTTGAGTTCTTTGTAGATTCTGGATATTAGCCCTTTGTCAGATGAGTAGGTTGCAAAAATTTTCTCCCATTCTGTAGGTTGCCTGTTCACTCTGATGGTAGTTTCTTTTGCTGTGCAAAAGCTCTTTAGTTTAATTAGATCAAATTTGTCAATTTTTG
The DNA here is from genome assembly GCF_007565055.1 of Rhinopithecus roxellana. NCBI lineage: Eukaryota > Metazoa > Chordata > Mammalia > Primates > Cercopithecidae > Rhinopithecus > Rhinopithecus roxellana. The sequence goes on from NC_044555.1 coordinate 143,704,002, forward strand.
CTTTTGCTGCTGTTGCTTTTGGTGTTTTAGACATGAAGTCCTTGCCCATGCCTATGTCCTGAATGGTACTACCTAGATTTTCTTCTAGGGTGTTTATGGTATTAGGTCTAACATTTAAGTCTCTAATCCATCTTGAATTAATCTTCGTATAAGGGGTAAGGAAAGGATCCAGTTTCAGCTTTCTACTTATGGCTAGCCAATTTTCCCAGCACCATTTATTAAATAGGGAATCCTTTCCCCATTTCTTGTTTCTCTCAGGTTTGTCAAAGATCAGATGGCTGTAGATGTGCGGTATTATTTCTGAGGACTCTGTTCTGTTCCATTGGTCTATATCTCTGTTTTGGTACCAGTACCATGCTGTTTTGGTTACTGTAGCCTTGTAGTATAGTTTGAAGTCAGGTAGCGTGACGCCTCCTGCTTTGTCCTTTTGACTTAGGATTGTCTTGGCAATGTGGGCTCTTTTTTGGTTCCATATGAAGTTTAAAGCAGTTTTTTCCAATTCTGTGAAGAAACTCATTGGTAGCTTGATGGGGATGGCATTGAATCTATAAATGACCTTGGGCAGTATGGCCATTTTCACGATATTGATTCTTCCTATCCATGAGCATGGTATGTTCTTCCATTTGTTTGTGTCCTCTTTTATTTCACTGAGCAGTGGTTTGTAGTTCTCCTTGAAGAGGTCCTTTACATCCCTTGTAAGCTGGATTCCTAGGTATTTTATTCTCTTTGAAGCAATTGTGAATGGAAGTTCATTCCTGATTTGGCTCTCTGCTTGTCTGTTACTGGTGTATAAGAATGCTTGTGATTTTTGCACATTAATTTTGTATCCTGAGACTTTGCTGAAGTTGCTTATCAGCTTAAGGAGATTTTGGGCTGAGACGATGGGGTTTTCTAAATATACAATCATGTCATCTGCAAACAGGGACAATTTGACTTCTTCTTTTCCTAACTGGATACCCTTGATTTCTTTCTCTTGCCTGATTGCCCTAGCCAGAACTTCCAACACTATGTTGAATAGGAGTGGTGAGAGAGGGCATCCCTGTCTTGTGCCAGTTTTCAAAGGGAATTTTTCCAGTTTTTGCCCATTCAGTATGATATTAGCTGTGGGTTTGTCATAAATAGCTCTTATTATTTTGAGGTACGTTCCATCAATACCGAATTTATTGAGCGTTTTTAGCATGAAGGGCTGTTGAATTTTATCAAAACCCTTTTCTGCATGTATTGAGACAATCATGTGGTTCTTGTCTTTGGTTCTGTTTATATGCTGGATTATGATTATTGATTTGCGAATGTTGAACCAGCCTTGCATCCCAGGGATGAAGCCCACTTGATCATGGTGGATAAGCTTTTTGATGTGCTGCTGAATCCGGTTTGCCAGTATTTTATTGAGAATTTTTGCATCAATGTTCATCAGGGATAATGGTCTAAAATTCTCTTTTTTTGTTGTGTCTCTGCCAGGCTTTGGAATCAGGATGATGTTGGCCTCATAAAATGAGTTAGGGAGGATTCCCTCTTTTTCTATTGATTGGAAGAGTTTCAGAAGGAATGGTACCAGCTCCTCCTTGTACCTCTGGTAGAATTCAGCTGTGAATCCATCTGGTCCTGTACTTTTTTTGGTGGGTAGGCTATTAATTGTTGCCTCAATTTCATAGCCTGCTATTGGTCTATTCAGGGATTCAACTTCTTCCTGGTTTAGCCTTCGGAGAGTGTAAGTGTCCAGGAAATTATCCATTTCTTTTAGATTTTCTAGTTGATTTGTGTAGAGGCGTTTATACTATTCTCTGATGGTAGTTTGTATTTCTGTGGGGTCAGTGGTGATATACCCTTTATCATTTTTTATTGCATCTATTTGATTCCTCTCTCTTTTCTTCTTTATTAGCCTTGCTAGCGGTCTGTCAATTTTGTTGATCTTTTCAAAAAACCAACTCCTGGATTCATTGATTTTTTGGAGGGTTTTTTGTGTCTCTATCTCCTTCAGTTCGGCTCTGATCTTAGTTATTTCTTGCCTTCTGCTAGCTTTTGAATGTGTTTGCTCTTGCCTCTCTAGTTCTTTTAATTGTGATATTAGAGTGTCAATTTTAGATCTTTCCTGCTTTCTCTTGTGGGCATTTAGTGCTACAAATTTCCCTCTACACACTGCTTTAAATGTGTCCCAGAGATTCTGGTATGTTGTATCTTTGTTCTCATTGGTTTCAAAGAACATCTTTATTTCCGCTTTCATTTCGTTATGTACCCAGTAGTCATTCAGGAGCAGGTTGTTCAGTTTCCATGTAGTTGAGTGATTTTGATTGAGTTTCTTAGTCCTGAGTTCTAGTTTGATTGCACTGTGGTCTGAGAGACAGTTTGTTATCATTTCTGTTCTTTTACATTTGCTGAGGAGTTCTTTACTTCCAATTATGTGGTCAATTTTGGAATAAGTGCGATGTGGTGCTGAGAAGAATGTATATTCTGTTGATTTGGGGTGGAGAGTTCTAGAGATATCTATTAGGTCCGCTTGGTGCAGAGATGAGTTCAATTCCTGGATATCCTTGTTAACTTTCTGTCTCGTTGATCTGTCTAATGTTGACAGTGGAGTGTTGAAGTCTCCCATTATTATTGTATGGGAGTCTAAGTCTCTTTGAAAGTCTCCAAGGACTTGCTTTATGAATCTGGGTTCTCCTGTATTGGGTGCATATATATTTAGGAGAGTTAGCTCTTCCTGTTGAATTGATCCCTTTACCATTATGTAATGACCTTCTTTGTCTCTTTTGATCTTTGATGGTTTAAAGCCTGCTTTATCAGAGACAAGGATTGCAACCCCTGCTTTTTTTTGTTCTCCATTTGCTTGGTAGATCTTCCTCCCTCCCTTTATTTTGAGCCTATGTATGTCTCTGCATGTGAGATGGGTCTCCTGAATACAGCAGACTGATGGGTCTTGACTCTTTATCCAGTTTGCCAGTCTGTGTCTTTTAATTGGAGCATTTAGTCCATTAACATTTAAGGTTAATATTGTTATGTGTGAACTTGATCCTGCCATTATGATATTAACTGGTTATTTTGCTCGTTAGTCGATGCAGTTTCTTCCTAGCCTCGATGGTCTTTACATTTTGGCATGTTTTTGCGATGGCTGGTACCGGTTGTTCCTTTCCATGTTTAGGGCTTCCTTCAGGGTCTCTTGTAAGGCAGGCCTGGTGGTGACAAAATCTCTAAGCATTTGCTTATCTGTAAAGGATTTTATTTCTCCTTCACTTATGAAACTTAGTTTGGCTGGATATGAAATTCTGGGTTGAAAATTCTTTTCTTTAAGAACGTTGAATATTGGCCCCCACTCTCTTCTGGCTTGTAGAGTTTCTGCCGAGAGATCTGCTGTTGGTCTGATGGGCTTCCCTTTGTGGGTAACCCGACCTTTCTCTCTGGCTGCCCTTAAGATTTTTTCCTTGATTTCAACTTTGGTGAATCTGGCAGTTATGTGTCTTGGAGTTGCTCTTCTGGAGGAGTATCTTTGTGGCGTTCTCTGTATTTCCTGAATTTGAATGTTATCCTGCCCTACTAGGTTGGGGAAGTTCTCCTGGATGATATCCTGAAGAGTGTTTTCCAACTTGGTTCCATTTTCCCCCTCACTTTCAGGCACCCCAATCAGACGTCGATTTGGTCTTTTTACGTAATCCCATACTTCTTGCAGGCTTTGCTCATTTCTTTTTCTTCTTTTTTCTTTTGGTTTCTCTTCTCGCTTCATTTCATTCATTTGATCCTCAATCGCTGATACTCTTTCTTCCAGTTGATCGAGTCGGTTACTGAAGCTTGTGCATTTGTCACGTATTTCTCGTGTCATGGTTTTCATCTCTGTCATTTCGTTTATGATCTTCTCTGCATTAATTAGTCTAGCTGTCAATTCTTCCACTCTTTTTTCAAGATTTTTAGTTTCTTTGCGCTGGGTACGTAATTCCTCCTTTAGCTCTGATAAGTTTGATGGACTGAAGCCTTCTTCTCTCCTCTCGTCCAAGTCATTCTCTGACCAGCTTTGATCCGTTGCTGGCGATGGGCTGCGCTCCTTTGCAGGAGGAGATGCGCTCTTATTTTTTGAATTTCCAGCTTTTCTGTCCTGCTTCTTCCCCATCTTTGTGGTTTTATCTGTCTCTGGTCTTTGATGGTGGTGACGTACTGATGGGGTTTTGGTATAGGTGTCCTTCCTGTTTGATAGTTTTCCTTCTGACAGTCAGAAGGACTGTCTGTTGGTCTGTTGGAGATTGCTTGAGGTCCACTCCAGACCCTGTTTGCCTGGGTATCAGCAGCAGAGGTTGCCGAAGATAGAATATTGCTGAACAGCGAGTGTACCTGTCTGATTCTTCCTTTGGAAGTTTCCTCTCAGGGGTGTACTCCACCCTGTGAGGTGTGGGGTGTCAGACTGCCCCTAGTGGGGGATTTCTCCCAGCTAGGCTACTCAGGGGTCAGGGACACACCTGAGCAGGCAGTCTGTCCGTTCTGAGATCTCAACCTCCACGTTGGGAGATCCACGGCTCTCCCCAAAGCTGTCAGACAGAGTCGTTCGCGTCTGCACCGGCTCCCGCTACTTCCCCTGTTGGTCTTCAGCTGTGCGCTGTCCCCAGAGGTGGAGACTACAGAGACAGGCAGGCTTCCTTGAGCTGCTGTGAGCTCCACCCAGTTCGAGCTTCCCAGCGGCTTTGTTTACCTACTTTAGCCTCAGCAATGGCGGGCGCCCCTCCCCCAGCCTCGCTGCTGCCTTGCGGATAGATTGCGGCAGACTGCTGTGTTAGCAGTGAGGGAGGCTTCGTGGGCATGGGACCCTCCCGGCCAGGTGTGGGATATTCTCCTGGTGTGCCTGTATGCTTACAGCGCAGTATTGGGGTGGGAGTTACCCGATTTTCCAGGTGTTGTGTGTCTCAGTTCCCCTGGCTAGGAAAACGGATCCCCTTCCCCCTTGCGCTTCCAGGTGAGGCGATGCCTCGCCCTGCTTCAGCTCTCGCTGGTCAGGCTGCAGCAGCTGACCAGCACCGATTGTCCGGCACTCCCTAGTGAGATGACCCCAGTACCTCAGTTGAAAATGCAGAAATCACCGGTCTTCTGTGTCGCTCGCGCTGGGAGTTGGAGACTGGAGCTGTTCCTATTCGGCCATCTTGCTCCGCCCCCCCTCCTTTCTTGATTTCTACCTGACCCCAAGTGGTCTACTTAAACATTTTCCCTCTATATTCCCTGTTTCCCATAAAGTGAAAACTGAGTAGGCCTCCTGAGAAGTGTCTCACAATGCCAGGGAAGCTGGATGTCAACCTCCCTGGTCATCTTTCCACACTGTAGATACCATAAACCCTGTGGAATCCTCTCTGTGTGGTGCTGTGCCAACCTGGAGCTTTTTGAGGAGTGATGTGCTCAGAGTTAAACTCTTTCTGCTACGATTTCAATGCAGGTTTTTATTCTGTTCCATTGAGCATGCAGTTGACTCAGGATAGTTCCCATATTTTGAGGTTTTAACCAAGTTGTTCTTTTAAATTTCATTTTCTATAGTTGCTAATTGATATTTCTGTGGGGGAGTGAGGCCTACAACCACCTATTTTGGCGCAAAATGAACATGATTCCTACTGTCATGAAAATGTAGTGATTTACTGAAATCATTCCCTAGTTTTGAACATTTACAGTATTTCTAGATTTTAATATTTATGTAGAACTGTAATGAATGCCTTTGTGCTAAATATTAGTTTACTTAGGAATGAATTTACTCTACCAGAGGAGTGAAATTACATTTTTATGGCTTTTAACTCATAGTTAATATTGCTTTCAAATACATAATAGTGGTGCATTTTTACTTATAAATTAAATGGCTTTATATTACTTTCCTTAAGACAATGTTATTTCACTAGCTTGTGAAATTCGTTTGGTCAATGAAAAAGTTATGAGATATACTGCTTTGTACTGCTCAGGTAAAAATTATCTTGGTGTCTTGGATCACATTTTTTTCATTAAAAATAAAATACCATTATTATATAAGAGATATAAACTTTCAAAAATGAAATAAAGATTCAGTGACAAAAAGTGGTGAAAAATAAGAACGAATGAATTGCTTTTTCTCCTGTGGCTAGAAATATGGTCACTGTTAACTAAAACACATATGGACGATTTTACCTGTATACAATTCCTACCTGCCTTGTAAGGTTTCTTATCTATAACGAATAATTCACATTTATGAGTTTTATATACCGAGTAGCTGTTTATAACTTGTTCTAACACAACTCTGTACATAATAAGAGTTGTTTTAAGCTTTGGGTGAAAAGTGTTTTTCAGATTTGTCAATAGTAGTTTAATAGATAGTTTACTTTTGCTGAATTTACATATCTAAGAATAAGATATCTTCAAGTTATTTTATGGAAATACCACTATAAATGTACGAAAAAGTTGTAGGAGAGAAAAGCCTAAAAGTGAAGAAAATGTAGTAAGCTACCACTGCTCTTTTTAGAGGAAAATTTACATTCTTCTATTTTCCTTTCAGCACATATATCTCTTTTCCACACACAAATACACACACATAAACACATCTTTATGCACTCATGCACATTCAAAGCTAGTGTTAAAATAGGCTGATAAGAAATAATTATTCAATAAACCAAACAGGTAGATTCAATTAATGAATACTGACTAATTCAGTTCAAACTTTAAAAAGTTGAGGGTGAACACTCCCACAATTTAAGAATAGGTTTCAAAAGCACCTGTGCACTTTAAAATATGACTGCTCTGTCCCCTTTAAATTTACTTTGTTTACAATCCCTTTATGATGTCATCACTCAACATCACCAGGTTCAACTTACTATGCTCAAGTCCAGGCAACATACAGGCAGGGGAAATGTCTCTTCCAAGGTTGTAAGTCCTCTTTTTAATTCTTTTTAGTATTTCAAATAACCAATATGCTCAACTTGGTTACAAATGTATATGTTTAACTATAAAGAATGTTTCTTTCATAGTCGTTTTATTTATAAATTAGAATTTGTATTTTAAACAGAGATATGAAATTTTCAGTAATATCTTAGATGTTTTGCTTTGAAATTTCAGATGTGGAGTCTTTTTTACAAAATACCTGTGAATCTTGACTGTTTTATCTCTCTGAGTCTCAGTTTCTTATTACTACATGTTGTTTTAGGAATCATGAAAAGAATAAACTAATGTGAAAGCACTTTAAAATGTAAAGCAGGATACAATGTAGTAAGACTATGTATGCTAGTTTGGTAAACTTAAATGTATGTGTAGGTAAAATTAGACCATTCTATTTTTCTGATAAATACATTATTATGTCCAATAAAGTATAGTAAGTTTATTTTTTAAAGACATCATTAAGTAGAAGATAAAGTATTATTCATATGGAATTAAACAGTTTTTCTGAAGCCTTTAGTTGCTGTAGTGTTGTTTTTTATTTTAAAAGTCAATCTCCTCTTAAAGAATATTTCTGAAAGTAATTTAAAAATTAAGATAATGTAAGCCATGCTAACTTACAGCTACCAGATAATATCCCATGTCTATTAAATTGAAATATATGAGATTGCTTGTATTAAACTATTTTGACCTAAAAAATTGGAAATTTCTTATGGTACAACCTAATATAAAACACTTGTAAAGTCTATGAAAAAAATACAATTAATGTGGAATACAAATATGGGGTATATGACCAGGCAATTTATAGGAAAAAATCTTAATTGCCAGTAAACATTTGCCATAAGGGTTATAAACTATAAAACCCAGCCCAAGACAGAATGGTCTTTGCTTGTATATGCTTATGATTGTTGACTTAAATGAAAACAGCTGAATACTGAGATATTGTTATAAATAATTGTTATAAATACCCTTAAAACTAATCATAAGTTTTATTACTTAAGTAAATACCTGAAATTCACAGCTACAAAAATGGTTAATAGAAAAATAACTTTAAATATTGGCTATCATATTTTTTTGTAAATCATCTAGCTAAATTACTAAATTAATCAGGAAAATGTAATGGAACAAACTCGTCATAATTTAGAATCTAAGGTTGTTAATTGATATTAAGTATCTGGGCAATTCCAATTTAAGGATTAAATAATTTATTAATAATTTAAGAATTAAAGAATTCTTAAAATAAATTTAAGAATTTATTAAAGGTAAAATATCTTTGTCTAATTCAAGGCTTATATAAGGGTTATGTGTAAAACAAGGTAAAGGAATCAGGAAATAAGAGATATAAAGCAAGTTAAAGATATAAAGAGGTATTTTTGATTAAAAAAAAAAGGAAAGTAACTTTATATAAGAAAATCTTGTGTGGTAAATTTTTGTCCTAAAATAAAAATGATGGGGTTGTACAAGAAAGAGTGCTATATATGACAAAGCAGTCTAAACACGTTGTAAATGAACTATGTAAGTCATAATAAGGTTAGTAAAACGAATTTTTTAAAGGGGTTGTATAATTCAGTTGGATATAATTAAAAAGAAACCATAATAATCTTTCTAGAAATAGGTCTTTAATAAAAAAAAATGCACTAAAACAAAACTAAATAACTGGTTAAAACAAGCTTTTATTACAAATATTGACTTATTTTTAATTCAAGAAGTATTTAAATTTTTAAATTCTGTAATCTGGTTTTTTCTTTTCTTTTTTTTTTTTTTTTTGAGACGGAGTCTCGCTCTGTGGCCCAGGCTGGAGTGCTGTGGCACGATCTCGGTTCACTGCAAGCTCCGCCTCCCGGGTTCACGCCTTTCTCCTGCCTCAGCCTCCCAAGTAGCAGGGACTACAGGCACCTGCCACCACGCCCGGCTAATTTTTTTTTGTATATTTAGTAGAGACGGGGTTTTACCGTGTTAGCCAGGATGGTCTCGATCTCCTGATCTCGTGATCGGCCCACCTCGGCCTCCTAAAGTGCTGGGATTACAGGCGTGAGCCACCGCATCCGGTCTATAATCTGTTTCTTTAACATTCTTGGGATTGATATTTTAAAAGTGCTACTCTTTCACTTTTGAAAAGGCCTTGATTGATGGTTGTCTCCTTCACCTTTTGTTGGCTCCTGTAACTTTTACTAATTATCTAAAGCAAGGGAGAAAAATTGTTTTGAAAGCAGGCAAATAAAGTATCTTTTGAACATGAAAAAAAAAGTGCACAAATTCAATAGGAAAAAGTTAATTCAGAAAATATTTCACTCAGAAATTCAAACTTTGGAGAATTATTCCATAGGAAGGAATTGTAGACATTTTCCCTCTTTAAATGATACACGTCTGTAATGTTCATATTTTTTTCTATTAGTGTGTATTACTTTCAGAAAATGAAAATTCAATAAGTTTGAAAGAAAGAAAAAGAGCGGGCCGGGCACGATGGCTCTCTCCTGTAATCCCAGCACTTTGGGAGGCCGAGGCGGGCGGACCACGATGTCAGGAGATCGAGACCATCCTGGCAAACACGGTGAAACCCCGGCTCTACTAAAAATAAAAAAAAAATTAGTCAGGTGTGGTGGCCGGCGCCTGTAGTCCCAGCTACTCGGGAGGCTGAGGCAGGAGAATGGCATGAACCCAGCGGGCGGAGCTTGCAGTGAATGGAGATCGCGCCACTGCATTCCAGCCTGGGAGACAGAGAGAGAGAGAGAGAGAGAGAGAGAGAGAGAGAGAGAGAGAGAGAGAGAGAGAGAGAGAGAGGTGATTTGATCCAGAGATTAAAATTGAGCTCCCCAAAGTGAGCTTCTCAAATCACTAGCACTTTTACAAAGACATTTCTAGTTTGATGCTGCCTACATGTGATCTTCCCTCCTAGATCACAAAGACCTCAGGTTTATGTCACCATTAGGCATTATCTCTTTGAAACTCACTGTTATCAGCAACACCCTGTATGTCCTCCTCTGCCTCCTATCTGAATGATAACTCTGTCCTCTTGCTGTATCTGAAACCCAACTCTCTCTCAAATTCATTGCTTTTCCTGCAGCCTTCAAGAGGGGTTGATGTCTTCCTTCCTACATCCTCTCCTACCACTGAACCCAAAAACGCAATAGATGTCGGCTTTATTCCTCAATGCTATTTCCAGGTCATTCTCCTTCCTTATTTCCAAAAATAGCCAGCTTTGAATTTCATGTCATCAACTTATATCACCTGTGACCTTTCCTTGTGGTATTCATGACCTAACTCCTAGTACTCTGCTTCATTTTGTGATGATTTTCAGTCTGGCTATCACTTTCTCCAAAAGTGCCTTTGTCTTAATTTCTAGTAATTTTACTATTAGATGATCAATCTCATATCTAACATTTTAATTATTTAACTTTCTCTTCTCCAGTTATTTTGTCTTACATCCTACTTACTACTGCACATATCCATCCAAAATCTCAAATTCAAACATTCCACTCTCCAATTGATACCTCAGGTACCTCTAATAATTTCATTTCAGCAATTCTACCTCTAAGACTGATCATTTATTCTACTACGTTTTCCCTGTTCCTTGCTAATGACCTTTCTGTGGCTTTTCTTCTGTTGCCTGTCATAAATCTTTTCCTATCTTAGATTTTTACAGGCTCATGGTGAATTAGCACAAATATTTCCTTGAGTATATCCTCAGCTCCCTTTACCCCACTCTCTTTTTGGATATCTTTGCTGAAAAAAGCTTAATTTTTAACAAATTTAATCCTCTAATTATGCCCCACTCCTTTGCAAGATAAATGTGGATGAGAAAAAGAAAAAAAAAAAACTGTGTAACCATAATAATCTTCAATTTAAATATAAAATGACAAACTTCAAGTGGGCCATTAATGCTACCTGGCCGTAGTCTGCGTTCATCTTTACCCCAGTACCCCACCTTCAGTCCTGTTAGAGCAGATGCTTTCTTCTTGTTACATTTGACTCCTCTAACTAGGCATACTAGTTTCTGAAGGCTACTGTAAGAAACTACCAGAAACTGATTGGCTTAAACCATTATATATTGTCTCACAGTTCCGGAGACTACAAGCCCAAAATCAAGGTATCAGCAGGATTGGTTTACTCTAGAGGTTCTAAAGGAGACTCTGTTCCGTGCCTCTCTCTCCTAGTTTCTGGCAGTTCCTGGTATTGTGTGGCTTGTAGATGCATTGCACCAATATCTGCCGTCATCATCACATGGCATCCACTTTTTGTCTATGTCTCTTTCTCCCTTTGTTCTGATAAGAAAATGATTTTCTTTTCTTGTAAGAACACTAGTCACTAGATTAGGGCACAACTTAATTCAGTATGATCTCATCTTTATTTGATTACTCCTGCAAAGATTCAATACCAAATAAAGTAATATTCACAAGTACCAGATGTTAGAACTTGAATATAAATTTGGGGGACGTAATTCAACTCATAACACAGGATTGGATTTTCTTCACTGTTTATGCATATAGCTTTTTTGTTAACTCATATTCTTCTATATCATCATTTTTTCTTAGCTCTTTGTAGATTTTGTCCCATCAGTGTTCAAAAAAAATTAGCAACTCCTACCATTTAAAAAATCCCATTTCCACTTAAAACATCCCTTTTCCTTCACAGCCTGTTCCAGCTCCCACCCCATTTTCCACCATCTTTGTATAGAAAATCTCTTGGAAAGAATTATTCATATTAGTTATCTTCACTTCCTTGTCTCCAACTAACAATCTCTTTTTAAACTATATTTTAATTGAAAAATTGAATGCACATATATAGTGGATAATTCAAAAAGAACAAAAGGAGAGTTGGCAAAATTCACTCTCCTATACTAGATTTCCAGATCCATTAATGGAGATAATCACTATTACTACTTTCTTTTCTCTCCCAGACTTATTTCAGATTTTGTCCTTTCCATTCCATGGAATGGCTTTCACATTCACAGTTCCACTAGCAGCACTTGATACAACTGACCCCTTTCATGAAATATTCTTCTCTTGGTTATCATGCCACTCTGCTTCCTTGGTTTCCCTTCTATTATATTACTATTCCTTATCAGCCTCTGTTGCTGGTTTCTCTTCACCTCTTCAATCTATAAATGTTGAATAGCCCAAAAACTTAGACCTCGGACTTCTTTTTTTCTTATCTACAAGCATTTAGTATACAGTATCATCCAGTCTAATGATTTTATATCCCATCTAAATGCTGATGAATTCTAAATTTATATCTCTGTTCCAGACCACACCTCTAATTTTCAGATTTATATGTACAACCAATTTATTGACAATTCCACTTAGATGTCTAATACATATCTCAAACTTAATATGTGCAAAATGAAATTATTATTTTATACCCTTTCTAAACCTGCTCATCCATAAGTATTCTGCATCTCAGAAATTAGCACTACTATTCACTCAGTAGTTTAAGCAAACATACACATGCATACACACACACACACACACACACACACTCCGACATACCTTTGGAGTCATCCTCAATTGCCCTCTTTCTCTAGCAGTGAACATCCAGTACATCACCAAATCCTATAGGGATTACCTTTAAAATATATCTAGAATTTAGTCCCAACATCAGTTCTGCCATCAACTCTAAACCATTTTGATCTCTTATTTAGATTATTGCTAAAACCTCTGTGCTTGTTACCTTGATTAGTTTCATATTGCCTCTGTAACAAATTACCATATACTTTGTGGATTAAAATGATAGAAATTTAATCCCTTACATTTCTGGAAGACATAAGTACAAAATGAGTCATTCAGAGCTAAAATCAAGTTATTGGAAAGGCTGATTCTTTCTGAAGGCATCAGAAGTGATTGTATTCCCTGCCTTTTTTTGCTTCTCGTGGCTGCTAGCATTTCTTGGTTTTTGACTGCGTCATTCTGATCTCTGCAATGTCATCATATTGCATTTCTTCTGTAATCAAATCTTCTTTTACCTATTTCTTATATGCACAATTGTAATAACACTTAGGACCCACCGGGATAATCTAAGATTTTAATTGCAACTGCAAATTGTCATTTGCCATGTAAGATAAGATTCACAACTTCCAGGATTGTTGCAGGAAGCCAGGGTCCCTGAAGGGAGGAATCGGCTGAGAGCACGGCAGAAGAACATAAATTGTGAAGACTTCATGGACGTTTATTAGTTCCCCAAATTAATACTTTTATAATTTCTTACGCCTGTCTTTAATCTCTTAATCCCGTCATCTTTGTAAGTGGAGGATGAATGTCGCTTCAGGACCCTGTAATGACTGTGTTAACTGCACAAATTGTTTGTAGGGCATGTGTATTTGAATATGAAATCTAGCAATTTAAGAACATGATAACAGCGATTTTCAGGGAACAAGGGAGATAACTTTAAAGTCTGACTGTCTGTGAGCCTGGTGGAACAGAGCCATATTTCTCTTACTACCAAAAGCGGGTAAGATAAATATTGCTGAATATTAATAATTAACAGCCCTGGGAAAAGAATGTATTCCCAGGGCAGGGCCTCTAAAATGGCCGACCTGGCGGTGTCTGCCTTATGCAGATGTAAATAGGGTTGAAACACACCCTAGTCTCCTGCAGCACCCTCAGGCTTGCTAGGATTAGGAAATTCCAGCCTGACAAATTGTAGTCAAACCAGTTCTCTGCACTTGAACCTTGTTTATCAGTGACAATACCTGCACAGCTGGACATGGAAGTTCATTAGTGATTCTAGTTTCACCCTGACCTTGTGGTCTCGCCCTGACCTCCTGCCTTGTGATCTTTTGTCACCCCTGAAGCATGTGATCTCTGTGACCCACATCCTATTCGTACACTCCCTCCCTTTTGAAAATTGCTAATAAAAACTTGCTGGTTTTACAGCTCAGGGGGCATCATGGAACCTGCCGACATGTGATGTCTCCCCTGGACACCCAGCTTTAAAATTTCTCTCTTTTGTACTCTTTCCCTTTATTTCTCAGACCAGTCAACACTTAGGGAAAATAGAAAAGGACCCACGTTGAATATCAGGGGTGGGTTTCCCTGATAAGGGATTAGAAAATTGGTATCTTTAGGGTATATTATTCAGCCTACTACAGTCTGTCTTGAACCCCAAATATTCATTTCTATCCCACATGCAAATACAGTCACTCAAAGCTAAACTTAAATCTACCAAACTATCACCTCATTTCAGTATTAACTCAAGTCCAATATCATATGCAAATATCATCAGTACTAAAGTCCCAGTTGCTATAGTGTAAATCATCTAAATCAGGTATAGTGAGATTCTGTATGTGTTCCATCCTGAGGTGAAATTACCCTATATCTGTATAACTGTAAAATTAAAAAACACATTTTCTGCTCCAAAAATACAACGATTGAACATGGACAGAATAACAATCATAGACATTTTAACTCCATAAAACGGGAACATAAAACAAAACAAAAAAAAAATGGAATCATTGGCCTCAAGCGATTTCTAAGTCAAACTGAGTAAACTCTGTTAGATATCAATGTCTATGAATAATCTACTGAGGCTTGAGTTTCCACTACCTTGGCCCATGGCTCCACCCCTGGGCTTTTAGCTCTATCCTCAGAGTTAGCCATCGTATTTCTTAAAGGATAGCACGTTTGCAACTGAGTCGCTCTGCCTGCCTGATTCCTGCCTGTATAGATTTATCAGTATAATTCTTTCATCCTTCCTCTCTCATCCCTTTTCATCCCAAACTCAGTGTTTCTGCTGGTATAACATTCTCAGAAACTTGTGCTTCTCTTGTGTATATTATGAGGATACCAGCCATTTAAAAAAAGGTTCCTCCACAGATGTTTATACAGAAAATATTTTTATACATTTAGTCTATATTCCCAGCTTTTGCTGAGATGGTTGATCAGATCCTTCAGTAACATGCTTAATCTTCCAGCACTAGCAAAATATTGTCCAGCCCCACTCATCACTCACTCTGGAGAACACTTCCCTGACAGTGAACCTTAATGTATCATATTTTAAAATCTGTGTAAAGTGAGAATTTCCCAAATAATTAAGTCCTGGTGATTGTTTGCATAGCAATTCTTTCCTTAATTATATTTATTTTCCTTCTCATTTTACTATACGCAGCAAGAAGAAACTGCATTATACATTCAATGCTTTCCTTGAAAATCTCCTCAACTGAATATCCTAGTTCATTACTTATGTTCTTCACATAACTGTAGAACACAGTTCAGCTGTTTCTGCCACTATACAGATGGTATTATCTTTCCCCCAGTCTTCAATAACATGTTTTTCACTACCTCCTGAGTTCTCACCAGCAACATCTTTAAAATCCATATTTCATCAAGTCTTTTTATGATGATTTATGTATTCTCAAAGATGATGTAGGCTTTCTTCTACAATGTTCCTCACTTTCTCTGAGTTTTCACCAACAAAGTATTCGACATCCATATTTTCTAGCAGTTTTATTCAAGGCAATCAAGGCTTTTTCTATCACATTCCTTAAAATTATTTTAATGTCTTTCCAATGCCCAGTTCCAAAACTACTTCTACATCTTTAAATATATATTACAGCAACAACCACTCCTGGTACCAACATTTGCATTAATTTTCTATTGTTGTTGTGGAAAATTGTCACAAACATAATAGCTGAAACAACATAGTTTTACAGTTGTGGAGGTCTGAAATCTAAAATCTATTTCACTGGGCTAAAATCAAGGTGTTAGCAAGGCTGATTGCTTCTAAACTTTGAGGGGAAAATCTATTTCCTTGCCTTTTTTACCTTTCAGTGGCTACTCATAATTTTTGGCTAGCCCCCATTCTTCCTCCTTCAAAGTGCACCACTCCAATCTCTGCTTTCATAATCACTTTGCTTTCTCCTCCTCTGACCCTCCTTTCTTCCTCTTATAATAGTTTTGGTGATTACATTTTGTGCCCTCTTGAACAATCCAGATAACCTCCCAGTCTCAAGACTCGCAATTTAACCGCTTATGCAAAGTCCCGTTTGCCATATATGATAACATGCACAGGTCCTAGAAATTAAAGTGTGGATTTTTTTTTTTATTGTTCAGCCTTCAACAATACTTAATATTCAATTGTTGAATGAATAATTTAGTGAAAACTACAGCATAATTTCTTGTCTAACTTTGAGGATTAAATTCATTTGATTATCAGGAAATAAACTTTAAAGAAAAGTGATGAATTAAACATAAATGGTGCAAAAACAATAGGACAAGAAGAAAGTTATCTTTATAAAGAGTAGATTTGAAATAGAGAGTGCATAAACTGAGAAGGGATACAAGATGTTAAGAGCAGGATTTCACCCAAGATCAAATCAAGCAAATATAATTATTCAACTACATTAAAACATTACATATTTGAAAGTTTATTATGAACACTGAAACACTATAAAAGCATAATGAAAATATTACCTATTATTCCTATTGTTGTCATAACCATACTATTTCTCTAAAGAATCTTTGTCATGATGTTCAAAGAAATGTGTATTTTATTTATTTATTTATTTATTTATCTACCTATTTTCTCTTTCCATTATTAGAGAAGGAAAAACGGGTACAGTTTGTAATAACTGGATAATGGGAGTTCAATATATCACTATATTTCATTATGGTTATGGATTTTGTGCCCAGTTTAATAAATATTTGTCTACTCTACTATCCTTAAGATATCCTCCTTTGTTACCTCCTAGAACTTTTATTATTTTACAGTTCAGCTTTAGGTCTTCAGTCTATCTGAGATTGATTCTGGTACTTATTGTGAAATGGTGGTCAAGAATCACACTTTTCCCCTTGTAGATACTTAATTGATTAAAATCATTATTGAAAACACAATTTTTCTCCAGTGCATGAAAACTTTGGTATAATTTGTGTGACTGTATCTATATAGGTCTCTTATTTTGCTTTCCATTCAACTTCATTAGTTATTTGTCTTTCTATCTATGTTTCATTATCTTAATTACTGTCACTTTAAAATAACTTGTTATATTAACATGTGGCATTATATATCTTTTATGTTATTTTACTTCCAAATTGTCTTGTATATTCTTGAATCTTTTATTTCCATATAAATGGTAGAATCACTAGACAGTAATCACAAAAACATTTAAAAAATTATTGGGATTGCATTGAATTAATTAATTAATTACATTGAATTAATACTTGAATTTGAAAATAATTGCTATAGTTTGTATTACTGAGCCTTTCATACTCTAACATGTTATATATTTCTATTTGGGTATTTTTTTTAAAATGTATCTTAATATTAGTTTCTAGTATTCAGTATAAAACTATTGTACATATATATTTTTATATTTATTTCTAGGTATTTGCTATTTTTTATTTGATTGCATAAATGGTATTACTAAAATATTTTCTAAATGTTTTTTCATGGTATATAGAAAGGTAATTATAGTTTATCTCTTTGTTAACTTTTTTTTTTTTTTTTTTTTGGGGGGCGGGGGGACGGAGTCTTGCTCTGTCGCCCGGGCTGGAGTGCAGTGGCCGATCTCAGCTCACTGCAAGCTCCGCCTCCCGGGTTTACGCCATTCTCCTGCCTCAGCCTCCCGAGTAGCTGGGACTACAGGCGCCCGCCACCTCGCCGGGCTAGTTTTTTTGTATTTTTTTAGTAGAGACGGGGTTTCACCGTGTTAGCCAGGATGGTCTCGATCTCCTGACCTCGTGATCCACCCGTCTCGGCCTCCCAAAGTGCTGGGATTACAGGCTTGAGCCACTGCGCCCGGCTCTCTTTGTTAACTTTTAAAGCTCAGGAGTACATGTGCACATTTGGTATATAGGTAAACTTGTGTCATGGTGGTTCACTGTACAGACTATTTAATCACTCAGATATTAAGCCTGGTACCCGTTAGTTATTTTTTAATGATCCTCTCCCTCCTCCTACCCTCTATCCTCTGATAGACCCCAGTGTATGTTGCTCTACTCTATGTGTCCATGTGTTCTCATCATTCAGCTCCCATTTATAAGTAAGAACATATGGTGTTTGGTTTTCTGTTTCTGCTCTAGTATGCTGAGGATAATAGCTCCCAACTCCATCCATAGCCCTGCAAAGAACATGATCTCATTCATTTTTATAGCTACATAGTATTCCATAGTGGATAAGTACCACATTTTTTAAATCTAGTCTACCGTTGATGGGCATTTGGGTTCATTTCATGTCTTTGCTATTGTGAGTAGTGTTGCAATGAACATAGGCATGCATTTATCTTTATAATAGAATGATTTCTATTCCTTTAGGTATATACCCAGTAATGGGATTGCTGGGTCAATTTGTATTTTTTCCTCTAAGTCTTTAAAGAATTGTCACATTTTCTTTCACAATGGTTGAACTAATTTATACTCCTGCCAACAGTGTATAAGCATTCCTTTTTCTCCACAACCTTGCCAACATCTGTTATTTTCTGAATTTTTAAAAATAGCTAAAAGCTCAGCATCACAGATCAATACAGAAATGCAAATCAAAACCACAATGAGATACAGTCTCACACCAGTCAGAATGGCTATTATTACATTTTATCTTTGTCTCTAATAATCTTACTCACTCATTAATTTTAATAGTGCCCCTATAGATATTTTGAATGTTCTATGTAAACAGTCATGCTCCCTTTAAATAGTGACAGTTTTATTTCTTCTTTTTTCTCTTCTTATGATTTTAACTTATTTTTACTTGCCTCATCTTTCTTCTTATCGCACTAAAATTTCCATCACCATGTTAAATTAAAATTATACTAGTGAACATCTTTTACTTGTTTCTGAGGTCAGGGAAAACTTTCCAACTTTTCACTATAGAGTAATACATTTGTTGTAGGTTTTCTGTAGGTTCCCATTATTAGATTAAGGTAGTTCTTGTCTATTCCTTGTTTGCTAAAGATTTATATAAATAAGTGTTAGATATTATCAAACATTTTTTCTCAGTTGAGATGATAATATAATTTTTTTCTTCTTTATGCTAAAAATTTATTATAAATAGTGTTAGATATTATCAAATTTTATTTTCTACATGTTGAAATGATCATATAGTTTTTTTTTTTTTTTTTTACTGTCTTAATATGGTCAATTTCATATGTTAAACCAACCTGAAATAATCTCCATTTGGTCATGATATAATATCCTTTCTATATATTAAATTTTCCAAAAATGTTTAATGATTTTGGCATCAGCTTGACACGGTGTCTCATGCTAGTAATTCCAGTGCCATGGGAGGACAAGGTAGGAGGATTGCTTGAGGCCAATAATTTGAGACCAGTCTAGACAACATAATCAGATCCTGTCTCTACAAAAAAATAAAAAATAAATAAAAATCAGCCAGGTATTGAAGTGTGCCCTGTACTCCTAGCTACTTGGGAGAGTAAAGCAGGAGGATCACTTGAGCCCACGAGTTAAAAGAGTTGCAATGAGCAATGACCATGCCACTGTACTCCAGTATGGGTGACAGAAAGATACCCTGTCTCAAAAAAAAAATAAGAAAAAAGAATTTTGGCATAAACGTTTATAAAAGATGTAGGCCTATAATTCTACTTTGTGTTAAAGAATTTTTCAGGTGTTGGTATCTAGGTTATGCTGCCTTCATAAAAAAATTTATAAATGTTTCCTCCTTTTCTATTCTCTGAATGAGTTTGTAAACAATTTTTTTTTAGGAATTTGGAAGAAAGGATCAATGAAGACATTTGGACCTGGCATTCACTGTGTCGGTAAGTTATTAATTATTAAAACTTTGAATTATTAAGACTAAGCCTGGCACTGAGTAGGTCTTAAGCCTGGGTGTTGGGGCCAACCTGGAGGTTGGGTCCATGGGTGCCCACCAGGAGCCTGAGGGCATGGGGGTTGGTGTGGAGCCTGGGTTTGCAAGTGCCAGCCCATATTTTAGGACTGTGGGGGCCAATCATAGGGCTGCGGCAGGCTTGAAATTTTGGTCTATGTTGGTAGTCTCCTGTGGACTGTCTGATGCCTAAGGCTGTGGTGGCTGCCTGGACTTGGGGTCTTCAAGTGCTAGCCTGGTGACTAGAGCTGTGGCAGCCAGTGTGGCAGTAGGGCAGGACTGGAGCTTTGAGCAGGCCTGAAATCTGAGTCTATGGAACAAGCCAGAACTCTGGGGGCTAGTCTGGCACTGAGATAGGCCTGGACGCTCAATCCATGGGTGCTGGCCTTGAGTCTGCAGGTTTCAGCCTCATCTGCAGTGGGGGCAAACCTGGAGACTGAGTCTGCCAGGCAGTCTGGAGCCTAGGGCCATGAGGTCCTGCATGGTGCCCGGTTTTACTGGGGCAGGTCTGCAATTATATGCCATATAAACTCAATACATTGATGCTTGTTGTGACTTGCTTCATGGCCCAGTATGTGGTGACTTTTGTTAAATGTTCTATGTGAGTTTGAAAAAAATTATGTATAATGCAATGGTTTGGTGTAGTGTTTTTACAGGATGTCAAACTTCGTTATTCAAGTTTTCTATATCTCCTTTGATATATATTTTATTTCTGTTTGATTAGTTATTAAGATAGGTATGCTAAAGCTCCAACTGTAATTGTGAGTTTATACAGTACTACTTTTAGTTTTATATTTTTTCATTACATTTTCCCCTGTATTATCATTTTTACATTATTTTATTATTAATTAGTTGTTATTCCAGGGATTAGGTTAATCTTTGACATCTTATAGTTTAGTATGAATTAATATTTCCATTAGTTCTCAAAAAATGTAAGCACCTTGCACTTTAATTCAATTCATTCCACTCTCATTGTTACACTATTATTATTATACACTTATGTATTCCAAACTTAGTAGATTACAATTACTATTATTTGTAAATAATATTTATATTCTATACTTGCTCTTTTGATGGTCTTTATTTTATCTTGTGCTAAATGAAGATTATCTCAGGTCATATTTTCCTGCCTGGAGAAATCTCATTAATATTTCCTTTAGTGCTTTCTGCTTGCAATGAAATTATCATGGTTTTTGTTTGTTTAAAAATATCTTTCTTTAAGAATGTTAAAGATAGCTAAAGAGAAAGGGCAGGTAACCTACTAAGAAAACCCCATCAGGCTAACAGTGGAACTCTCAGTATAAACCCTAAAACCCAGAAGAGATTGTGACGCTATATATGACATTTTTAAAGAAAAAAAAAAAAAAAACTTCAACCAAGAATTTCACATCCAGCCAAACGAAGCTTCTGAAGCAAAGGAAAAATAAGATCCTTCTCAGATAAGCAAATGCTGATGAAGTATATTACTGCCTGACGTGCCTTACAAGAGATCTTGAAAACAACTCTAAATATGAAAAGAAGAAAACATTACCAATGAACACAAAAACACTTAAATACATATATCAGTGACATTATAAAGTAACCACATAAGCAAGTCAACATAATGACCAGCTAACAACACCATGTCAGGATCAAATCCACATATATCAATATTAACTTTAAATGTAAATGACTAAATGCCCAATTTAAAAGACACAGAGTAGAAAGCTATATAAAAAAGCAAGAGCCAATGGTATGATATTTCTTTCTTTTTTTTTTTTTTTTTATACTTTAAGTTCTAGGGTACATGTGCATAACGTGCAGGTTTGTTACATATGTATTTTGTCCGTGTTGGGTGCTGCACCCATCAACTGTCAGCATCAGTCACACCATCAATTCATCATTATAATCTGTATAACTCCCAATGCATCCCTCCTCCCCCCTCCCCCCTCCCCATGATAGCCCGTGTGTGATGTTCCCCTTCCCGAGTCCAATGATCTCATGTTCAGTTCCCACCTATGAGTGAGAACATGCGGTGTTTGGTTTTCTTCTTGTGAAGTTTGCTGAGAAGATGTTTCCAGCTGCATCCATGTCCCTGCAAGGGATGCAACGCATCCTTTTTATGGTGCATAGTATTCCATGGTGTATATGTGCCACATTTTCTTAATCCAGTCTGTCACATAGAGACGCTTCTTATATGCAATGACATCCATAGGCTCAAAATTAGGGATGAAGGAAAATAAACTAAGCAAATGGAAATCAGACAAAAGTCTGGGGTTGTAACCCTAATTTCAGATAAAACAGACTAAACTAACAAAGATAAAAAATAAGAGCATTACAGCAGGGAGGGGCTAAGTAGCCCCCTAGAAATAGCTACGGTCGAAGGCTCCCACCAAGAACAAAAACGGAGACTGAATCCTGCACCAGCAACTAAGGTATCCAGGTTCTCTCTCATTGGGACTATTAGGCAGTTGGCAGGACCCATGGAGAGTGTATAAAAGCAAGGCGGAGTGATAGCCCACCTGCGAGCTGCATGGGGCAAGGGGAGTTCCCACCCACCCAAGGGAGGTAGTGAGTGAGTGTGCAATCCCACTCAGGAAACCACACTTCTTCCACAGATCTATGCAACCCAAAGATCAGGAGATTCCCTCATGATCCCATGCCACCAGGGCCTTCGATCCCAAGCACAGAGTTGTGCAGATTCTCAGAGGCCACATGGCTGCAGACTGCCTAAGATGACTGAGCTCCTGGAAGGGTGGGTGACAGCCGTCGCTGTGGCTGCCTGCTGCCTAAGATGACTGAGCTCCTTGCCAGAGGGGTGGCAGCCATCACTGCAGCTCCAGTCCCCTGGTTGGTGCCAGGGAGACTGAGTGGTTTAGACCAGGAGAAATTTCCCACAGCACAGCACAGTGGCTGTGACAGATCACGGCCAGACTGCCTCTTTTGGCTGGACACAGACCCACTCCTCCTCACTGGGTAAGCCCTCCCTGCAGGAATTTCAGCAACTCCAGACAGGGGGTTATGGACAAAACTCTGATCCCCCTGGGGCAGATCCCCTGAGGGGAGCAGTGGCCACAGTCTCTACAGATCAGTGGACTTAGTTTTTCCCCTGCTGGCTCTGAGAAATTCAGACAGTCCAGAAGAGTGAGATTCCTCCCAATACAGGGCACCCTCTCTGCCAAATGGCAGTCAGAGTGCTGTGTTAAGTGAGTCTGTGATCCCATGCTTCCTGACTGTGTGAGACCCCCACAATGGGTTGTTAGACACGTTTTTAGGAGCATTCCCGCTGGTGTCAGGTTGGTTACCCTGTGGGATGAAGCTCCCAGAAGAAGTAGCAGACCAACCATCTTTGCTGTTCTACTGCCTCCAGTGGTGACACCTCCAGGGGCGAGAGAGGCCTAGGCCAATAGGACCTGGAGTGGACCCCCAGGAAACCACAGCAGCCCTACAGAAAAAAGGCCTGAGTGTTAAAAGAAAAATAACAGTAATTAACAACAACAGAATGAACAAAAAAGTCCCTACAAAAACCCTATCCAAACATCAGCATCCTCAAAGATTGAAACTAGATAAACTCAAGAAGGTAAGAAAAGAATAAATAAAAAACTGAAACCTCAAAAATCCAGAGTGCCTTTTCTCCTCCTAATGATTACAACACCTCGTCAGCAAAGTCATAGAAATGGGCGGAGGGCT
>NC_044555.1:143727387-143733196 GCF_007565055.1 Rhinopithecus roxellana
GTTACAAGCTCTCAAGAAGCAGTTTGCTAACACTCTTTTCGTGGAATCTGCAAAGTGATATTTGGTAGCCCATAGGGGCCCATGGTGGAAAAGGAAATGTCCTCACATAATCACTACAGAGAAACTTTCTGAGAGATTGCTTTCTGATGTGTGACTTCATCACACAGAGTTCCACCCTTCCCTTCTTGGAACAGTTTGCTAACACTGTTCTCGTGGATTCTGCAAAGGTATATTTGGGAGCTCATTGAGGGCTAGGGTGAAAAAGGAATTCTCCTCACATAATAACTAAAGAGAAGCTTTCTGAGAAACTGCATTGCCATGTGTGAATGCAACTCAGAGTTACACGTTTCTCTTCAGTGATCAGTTTGTTAACACAGTTTTCTGGAAATCTGCAATTTGGTATTTCATAGCGCAATGAACCTGACGGTGACAAAGGAAATATCCAGAGAGGAAACCTAGAAAGAAGCTTTCTTAGAAACTTCTTGCTGATGTGTGAATTCATCTCACAGAGTTACACTTATGTTTCGTGGAGCAGTCCATTAACACTGTCTTTGAGGAAGCTGAGAAGGGCTTCCTTGGATCGCATTGAGGCCTACGCTGATAAAGGAAATTTCATCCGTTCAAAACGTGAAAGAGCTTTCTAGAAACTTCTTTCTGATCTGTGAATTCATCTCACAGAGTTACAAGCTATGCCTCAAGAAGCAGTTTGCTAACACTCTTTTCGTGGAATCTGCAAAGTGATATTTGGTAGCCCATAGGGGCCCATGGTGGAAAAGGAAATGTCCTCACATAATCACTACAGAGAAACTTTCTGAGAGATTGCTTTCTGATGTGTGACTTCATCACACAGAGTTCCACCCTTCCCTTCTTGGAACAGTTTGCTAACACTGTTCTCGTGGATTCTGCAAAGGTATATTTGGGAGCTCATTGAGGGCTAGGGTGAAAAAGGAATTCTCCTCACATAATAACTAAAGAGAAGCTTTCTGAGAAACTGCATTGCCATGTGTGAATGCAACTCTCAGAGTTACACGTTTCTCTTCAGTGATCAGTTTGTTAACACAGTTTTCTGGAAATCTGCAATTTGGTATTTCATAGCGCAATGAACCTGACGGTGACAAAGGAAATATCCAGAGAGGAAACCTAGAAAGAAGCTTTCTTAGAAACTTCTTGCTGATGTGTGAATTCATCTCACAGAGTTACACTTGTTTCGTGGAGCAGTCCATTAACACTGTCTTTGAGGAAGCTGAGAAGGGCTTCCTTGGATCGCATTGAGGCCTACGCTGATAAAGGAAATTTCATCCGTTCACAAACGTGAAAGAAGCTTTCTTAGAAACTTCTTTCTGATCTGTGAAGTCATCTCACAGAGTTACAAGCTCTGCCTCAAGAAGCAGTTTGCTAACACTCTTTCGTGGAATCTGCAAAGTGATATTTGGTAGCCCATAGGGGCCCATGGTGGAAAAGGAAAATGTCCTCACATATCACTACAGAGGAAACTTTCTGAGAGATTGCTTTCTGATGTGTGACTTCATCACACAGAGTTCCAACCCTTCCCTTCTTGGAACAGTTTGATAACACTGTTTCTCGTGGATTCTGCAAAGGGTATATTTGGGGAGCTCATTGAGGGCTTAGGGTGAAAAAAGGAATTCTCCTCACATAATAACTAAAGAGAAGCCTTTCTGAGAAACTGCATTGCCATGTGTGAATGCAACTCTCAGAGTTACACGGTTCTCTTCAGTGATCAGGTTGTTAACACAGTTTTCTGGAAATCTGCAATTTGGTATTTCATAGCGCAATGAACCTTGACGGTGACAAAGGAAATATCCAGAGGAAACCTAGAAAGAAGCTTTCTTAGAAACTTCTGTGATGTGTGAATTCATCTCACAGAGTTACACTTCTGTTTCGTGGAGCAGTCCATTAACACTGTCTTTGAGGAAGCTGAGAAGGGCTTCCTTGGATCGCATTGAGGCCTACGCTGATAAAGGAAATTTCATCCGTTCAAACCGTGAAAGAGCTTTCTTAGAAACTTCTTTCTGATCTGTGAATTCATCTCAACAGAGTTACAAGCTATGCCTCAAGAAGCAGTTTGCTAACACTCTTTTCGTGGATTCTGCAAAGTGATATTGGTAGCCCATAGGGGCCCATGGTGGAAAAGGAAATGTCCTCACATAATCACTACAGAGAAACTTTCTGAGAGATTGCTTTTCTGATGTGTGACTTCATCACACAGAGTTTCACCCTTCCTTACTTGGAACAGTTTGCTAACACTGTTCTCGTGGATTCTGCAACGGTATATTTGGGAGCTCATTGAGGGCTAGGGTGAAAAAGGAATTCTCCTCACATAATAACTAAAGAGAAGCTTTCTGAGAAACTGCATTGCCATGTTTGAATGCAACTCACAGAGTTACACGTTTCTCTTCAGTGATCAGTTTGTTAACACAGTTTTCTGGAAATCTGCAATTTGGTATTTCATAGCGCAATGAACCTGACGGTGACAAAGGAAATATCCAGAGAGGAAACCTAGAAAGAAAGCTTTCTTAGAAACTTCTGCTGATGTGTGAATTCATCTCACAGAGTTACACTTATGTTTCGTGGAGCAGTCCATTAACACTGTCTTTGAGGAAGCTGAGAAGGGCTTCCTTGGATCGCATTGAGGCCTACGCTGATAAAGGAAATTTCATCCGTTCAAAACGTGAAAGAAGCTTTCTGAGAAACTTCTTTCTGATCTGTGAATTCATCTCACAGAGTTACAAGCTCTGCCTCAAGAAGCAGTTTGCTAACACTCTTTCGTGGAATCTGCAAAGTGATATTTGGTAGCCCATAGGGGCCCATGGTGGAAAAGGAAATGTCCTCACATAATCACTACAGAGAAACTTTCTGAGAGATTGCTTTCTGATGTGTGACTTCATCACACAGAGTTCCACCCTTCCCTTCTTGGAACAGTTTGCTAACACTGTTCTCGTGGATTCTGCAAAGGTATATTTGGGAGCTCATTGAGGGCTAGGGTGAAAAAGGAATTCTCCTCACATAATAACTAAAGAGAAGCTTTCTGAGAAACTGCATTGCCATGTGTGAATGCAACTCTCAGAGTTACACGTTTCTCTTCAGTGATCAGTTTGTTAACACAGTTTTCTGGAAATCTGCAATTTGGTATTTCATAGCGCAATGAACCTGACGGTGACAAAGGAAATATCCAGAGAGGAAACCTAGAAAGAAGCTTTCTTAGAAACTTCTTGCTGATGTGTGAATTCATCTCACAGAGTTACACTTATGTTTCGTGGAGCAGTCCATTAACACTGTCTTTGAGGAAGCTGAGAAGGGCTTCCTTGGATCGCATTGAGGCCTACGCTGATAAAGGAAATTTCATCCGTTCAAAACGTGAAAGGAGCTTTCTTAGAAACTTCTTTCTGATCTGTGAATTCATCTCACAGAGTTACAAGCTCTGCCTCAAGAAGCAGTTTGCTAACACTCTTTTCGTGGAATCTGCAAAGTGATATTTGGTAGCCCATAGGGGCCCATGGTGGAAAAGGAAATGTCCTCACATAATCACTACAGAGAAACTTTCTGAGAGATTGCTTTCTGATGTGTGACTTCATCACACAGAGTTCCACCCTTCCCTTCTTGGAACAGTTTGCTAACACTGTTCTCGTGGATTCTGCAAAGGTATATTGGGAGCTCATTGAGGGCTAGGGTGAAAAAGGAATTCTCCTCACATAATAACTAAAGAGAAGCTTTCTGAGAAACTGCATTGCCATGTGTGAATGCAACTCTCAGAGTTACACGTTTCTCTTCAGTGATCAGTTTGTTAACACAGTTTTCTGGAAATCTGCAATTTGGTATTTCATAGCGCAATGAACCTGACGGTGACAAAGGAAATATCCAGAGAGGAAACCTAGAAAGAAGCTTTCTTAGAAACTTCTTGCTGATGTGTGAATTCATCTCACAGAGTTACACTTATGTTTCGTGGAGCAGTCCATTAACACTGTCTTTGAGGAAGCTGAGAAGGGCTTCCTTGGATCGCATTGAGGCCTACGCTGATAAAGGAAATTTCATCCGTTCAAAACGTGAAAGGAGCTTTCTTAGAAACTTCTTTCTGATCTGTGAATTCATCTCACAGAGTTACAAGCTCTGCCTCAAGAAGCAGTTTGCTAACACTCTTTTCGTGGATTCTGCAAAGTGATATTTGGTAGCCCATAGGGGCCCATGGTGGAAAAGGAAATGTCCTCACATAATCACTACAGAGAAACTTTCTGAGAGATTGTTTTCTGATGTGTGACTTCATCACACAGAGTTTCACCCTTCCCTTCTTGGAACAGTTTGCTAACACTGTTCTCGTGGATTCTGCAACGGTATATTTGGGAGCTCATTGAGGGCTAGGGTGAAAAAGGAATTCTCCTCACATAATAACTAAAAGAGAAGCTTTCTGAGAAACTGCATTGCCATGTGTGAATGCAACTCACAGAGTTACACGTTTCTCTTCAGTGATCAGTTTGTTAACACAGTTTTCTGGAAATCTGCAATTTGGTATTTCATAGCGCAATGAACCTGACGGTGACAAAGGAAATATCCAGAGAGGAAACCTAGAAAGAAGCTTCTTAGAAACTTCTTGGTGATGTGTGAATTCATCTCACAGAGTTACACTTATGTTTCGTGGAGCAGTCCATTAACACTGTCTTTGAGGAAGCTGAGAAGGGCTTCCTTGGATCGCATTGAGGCCTACGCTGATAAAGGAAATTTCATCCGTTCAAAACGTGAAAGAAGCTTTCTGAGAAACTTCTTTCTGATCTGTGAATTCATCTCACAGAGTTACAAGCTCTGCCTCAAGAAGCAGTTTGCTAACACTCTTTTCGTGGAATCTGCAAAGTGATATTTGGTAGCCCATAGGGGCCCATGGTGGAAAAGGAAATGTCCTCACATAATCACTACAGAGAAACTTTCTGAGAGATTGCTTTCTGATGTGTGACTTCATCACACAGAGTTCCACCCTTCCCTTCTTGGAACAGTTTGCTAACACTGTTCTCGTGGATTCTGCAAAGGTATATTTGGGAGCTCATTGAGGGCTAGGGTGAAAAAGGAATTCTCCTCACATAATAACTAAAGAGAAGCTTTCTGAGAAACTGCATTGCCATGTGTGAATGCAACTCTCAGAGTTACACGTTTCTCTTCAGTGATCAGTTTGTTAACACAGTTTTCTGGAAATCTGCAATTTGGTATTTCATAGCGCAATGAACCTGACGGTGACAAAGGAAATATCCAGAGAGGAAACCTAGAAAGAAGCTTTCTTAGAAACTTCTTGGCTGATGTGTGAATTCATCTCACAGAGTTACACTTATGTTTCGTGGAGCAGTCCATTAACACTGTCTTTGAGGAAGCTGAGAAGGGCTTCCTTGGATCGCATTGAGGCCTACGCTGATAAAGGAAATTTCATCCGTTCAAACGTGAAAGGAGCTTCTTAGAAACTTCTTTCTGATCTGTGAATTCATCTCACAGAGTTACAAGCTCTGCCTCAAGAAGCAGTTTGCTAACACTCTTTTCGTGGAATCTGCAAAGTGATATTTGGTAGCCCATAGGGGCCCATGGTGGAAAAGGAAATGTCCTCACATAATCACTACAGAGAAACTTTCTGAGAGATTGCTTTCTGATGTGTGACTTCATCACACAGAGTTCCACCCTTCCCTTCTTGGAACAGTTTGCTAACACTGTTCTCGTGGATTCTGCAAAGGTATATTTGGGAGCTCATTGAGGGCTAGGGTGAAAAAGGAATTCTCCTCACAATAACTAAAGAGAAGCTTTCTGAGAAACTGCATTGCCA
>NC_044555.1:143733296-143736403 GCF_007565055.1 Rhinopithecus roxellana
CGGAAGCCTTCCTGAAGTATACGTGTCACAGCAGTTACCAGCTACTTGCCTCAAGAAGCAGTTTTGCTAATTCAACCGCTTTTGCGTGCGATCCTCTCGTGCAATGCAAAGTGATATTTGGTAGCCCATAGGGGCCCATGGTGGAAAAGGAAATGTCCTCACATAATCACTACAGAGAAACTTTCTGAGAGATTGCTTTCTGATGTGTGACTTCATCACACAGAGTTCCACCCTTCCCTTCTTGGAACAGTTTGCTAACACTGTTCTCGTGGATTCTGCAAAGGTATATTTGGGAGCTCATTGAGGGCTAGGGTGAAAAAGGAATTCTCCTCACATAATAACTAAAGAGAAGCTTTCTGAGAAACTGCATTGCCATGTGTGAATGCAACTCTCAGAGTTACACGTTTCTCTTCAGTGATCAGTTTGTTAACAGTTTTCTGGAAATCTGCAATTTGGTATTTCATAGCGCAATGAACCTGACGGTGACAAAGGAAATATCCAGAGAGGAAACCTAGAAAGAAGCTTTCTTAGAAACTTCTTGGTGATGTGTGAATTCATCTCACAGAGTTACACTTATGTTTCGTGGAGCAGTCCATTAACACTGTCTTTGAGGAAGCTGAGAAGGGCTTCCTTGGATCGCATTGAGGCCTACGCTGATAAAGGAAATTTCATCCGTTCAAAACGTGAAAGAGCTTTCTGAGAACTTCTTTCTGATCTGTGAATTCATCTCACAGAGTTACAAGCTCTGCCTCAAGAAGCAGTTTGCTAACACTCTTTTCGTGGAATCTGCAAAGTGATATTTGGTAGCCCATAGGGGCCCATGGTGGAAAAGGAAATGTCCTCACATAATCACTACAGAGAAACTTTCTGAGAGATTGCTTTCTGATGTGTGACTTCATCACACAGAGTTCCACCCTTCCCTTCTTGGAACAGTTTGCTAACACTGTTCTCGTGGATTCTGCAAAGGTATATTGGGAGCTCATTGAGGGCTAGGGTGAAAAAGGAATTCTCCTCACATAATAACTAAAGAGAAGCTTTCTGAGAAACTGCATTGCCATGTGTGAATGCAACTCTCAGAGTGACACGTTTCTCTTCAGTGATCAGTTTGTTAACACAGTTTTCTGGAAATCTGCAATTTGGTATTTCATAGCGCAATGAACCTGACGGTGACAAAGGAATTATCCAGAGAGGAAACCTAGAAAGAAGCTTTCTTAGAAACTTCTTGGTGATGTGTGAATTCATCTCACAGAGTTACACTTATGTTTCGTGGAGCAGTCCATTAACACTGTCTTTGAGGAAGCTGAGAAGGGCTTCCTTGGATCGCATTGAGGCCTACGCTGATAAAGGAAATTTCATCCGTTCAAAACGTGAAAGAAGCTTTCTGAGAAACTTCTTTCTGATCTGTGAATTCATCTCACAGAGTTACAAGCCTGCCTCAAGAAGCAGTTTGCTAACACTCTTTTCGTGGAATCTGCAAAGTGATATTTGGTAGCCCATAGGGCCCATGGTGGAAAAGGAAATGTCCTCACATAATCACTACAGAGAAACTTTCTGAGAGATTGCTTTCTGATGTGTGACTTCATCACACAGAGTTCCACCCTTCCCTTCTTGGAACAGTTTGCTAACACTGTTCTCGTGGATTCTGCAAAGGTATATTTGGGAGCTCATTGAGGGCTAGGGTGAAAAAGGAATTCTCCTCACATAATAACTAAAGAGAAGCTTTCTGAGAAACTGCATTGCCATGTGTGAATGCAACTCACAGAGTTACACGTTTCTCTTCAGTGATCAGTTTGTTAACACAGTTTTCTGGAAATCTGCAATTTGGTATTTCATAGCGCAATGAACCTGACGGTGACAAAGGAAATATCCAGAGAGGAAACCTAGAAAGAAGCTTTCTTAGAAACTTCTTGGTGATGTGTGAATTCATCTCACAGAGTTACACTTATGTTTCGTGGAGCAGTCCATTAACACTGTCTTTGAGGAAGCTGAGAAGGGCTTCCTTGGATCGCATTGAGGCCTACGCTGATAAAGGAAATTTCATCCGTTCAAAACGTGAAAGAAGCTTTCTGAGAAACTTCTTTCTGATCTGTGAATTCATCTCACAGAGTTACAAGCTCTGCCTCAAGAAGCAGTTTGCTAACACTCTTTTCGTGGAATCTGCAAAGTGATATTTGGTAGCCCATAGGGGCCCATGGTGGAAAAGGAAATGTCCTCACATAATCACTACAGAGAAACTTTCTGAGAGATTGCTTTCTGATGTGTGACTTCATCACACAGAGTTCCACCCTTCCCTTCTTGGAACAGTTTGCTAACACTGTTCTCGTGGATTCTGCAAAGGTATATTTGGGAGCTCATTGAGGGCTAGGGTGAAAAAGGAATTCCTCACATAATAAATAAGAGAAGCTTTCTGAGAAACTGCATTGCCATGTGTGAATGCAACTCTCAGAGTTACACGTTTCTCTTCAGTGATCAGTTTGTTAACACAGTTTTCTGGAAATCTGCAATTTGGTATTTCATAGCGCAATGAACCTGACGGTGACAAAGGAAATATCCAGAGAGGAAACCTAGAAAGAAGCTTCTTAGAAACTTCTTCTGATGTGTGAATTCATCTCACAGAGTTACACTTATGTTTCGTGGAGCAGTCCATTAACACTGTCTTTGAGGAAGCTGAGAAGGGCTTCCTTGGATCGCATTGAGGCCTACGCTGATAAAGGAAATTTCATCCGTTCAAACGTGAAAGAGCTTTCGAGAAACTTCTTTCTGATCTGTAATTCATCTCACAGAGTTACAAGCTGCCTCAAGAAGCAGTTTGCTAACACTCTTTTCGTGGAATCTGCAAAGTGATATTTGTAGCCCATAGGGGCCCATGGTGGAAAAGGAAATGTCCTCACATAATCACTACAGAGAAACTTTCTGAGAGATTGCTTTCTGATGTGTGACTTCATCACACAGAGTTCCACCCTTCCCTCTTGGAACAGTTTGCTAACACTGTTCTCGTGGATTCTGCAAAGGTATATTTGGGAGCTCATTGAGGGCTAGGGTGAAAAAGGAATTCTCCTCACATAATAACTAAAGAGAAGCTTTCTGAGAAACTGCATTGCCATGTG